>NC_057392.1:61378285-61535433 GCF_019320065.1 Cervus canadensis | reverse complement strand
AATTATCCTCACAGTGATAAACCCTGGTTCCAATGTCAAAAGCTCCCAGTTCAACTGCACCATAAAACATAAGATGGATCTTATTAGGGAGGCAGTACAAGCTCTCGATAGTGAGAGATGGGCCCTAAATGGTTGCAGTCTTGGTGTGCCCCATGTGGCTGCTTGAGAGTCAGGAAGGTTGAAAATCGAATAATTGAATTCCCTAGTGCTAGAAGGGGAAGAAGCTGCAGTTGCTTGTTCTCTTCATTATTTAAATTTCTGCCTTTTTCCATCTTGGAAGCACTCTCCACGGGACTAACAGTTGAACCACCAAGGAGAAGATTTATTTCTCTTCCCAAAGATCAGGTGGTTTACTCAGAAGCAAGTGGCCACTGGAGGTTTGAATGAGTTCAGTAAGAAGCTCCTCTTTGAAATCAGTGCTTCGTTCCTCTTGCTTCCTCGCAAGGTTGCACTGAGGAGATGGGATTTTGCATGGAGAGTTTGATTTGCTTCAGAAATCATGATTTTGCAGCTGTAGATAATCTTGCAAGAGTCCTTTGATTGCCCTTTATTCAGCCCAGCAAATAGTCCTAGAAATGTTACTTGTTTTCTTCCCATAGAGGTCAAAATCTCTGCTAATACACAAGATAACCATTCTTAAAAATTCCCCCAATACAGTTGTTATATCCTTGCTTTAAAATGCATTTTTTTTTAAAAAAATAGATAAACCAGACAAAAAAGGAAATATATTACTAGCATGCTCGGTTTAAATCACTCTTACTCTGTTTCTTTTAGATTCCATAGGCCAGAGTTTTACAATTACTATTCTAAAAGAGTTTCTTAAGGATATAGGGAGTCTAACAATTATTAATATCCTCTAAAGCAGTCAGAACAATTCTGGGTATAGAGTGGCCCTTGGGGTGTGTTGATTAACTAACTGGATCTGATTCCATTGAGATGATGCAGATTAGTTGGAGTGCTTCCTTCTTGGGGATCAGGATTCTGTTGGTTAGGGTGTTACACTTTGCAGATAAGAAAAGCTCTAAGGTAAGTTAGCTTAAAGAATAATTAAAAAATAACACTGGTGGCTCAGTGGTAAAGAATCTGCCTGCCAAGCAGGAGACCTAGTTTTGATCCTTGGGTTGGGAAGATCCCCTGGAGAAGGAAATGATAACCCACTCCAATATTCTTGCCTGGGAAATCCCACGGACAGAGGAGCAGGCAGGCTACAGTTGGGGGTTGCAGGCTATAGTTCATGGGGTTGCAGAGAGTCAGACACGACTGAGTGACTTAACAACAACAACAAGAAATAATGAGGTTTTTATCAGCTCTTACCCCAGAGTCAGGTTGGGGAGCAGGCCTGGGGAGGCTTGAACTCTGAGATTCTCTCGGCTCTGTTTCCAGCTGGTCTTGTAAGATGATTGCCAGCCTCATAAACACTGAACAGAGTCTTGAGTTCCCCAAGTCTTCACCCCCAAAGAGTCAGTTTCAGTTGATCTTAGGTGATGCTCAAGAATTTGAATGCTCAAAAAGCTCCCCAGGTGATTCTGAAGTTCAACCGGGGATGAGAACCACCCTCTAGTAGAGGTGTATACCTGAGTCAGGGTGACTTAGTAAGGTTTTTGTCTCCTTGGAATTTGAAATCTGGCATGGAAGTACCCAGAAACTTAATGTTTCTTGGGCTGTCATGTGGATGATAATGGTCTGCTGAGAAAATGTCTAAATTCTCCTGTTGAGGTTGGTTTTTGAATTTATTGTGGTACTTTTCTCAGTTCTTAGACATTCAGTTCTCCCTTTGACTCTGTGAGATCAGTTGGTTTTCTTCCATCCATCCATCCATCCATCCATCTATCCATCCACCCATCCATTCATCACACATTTATTCAGTGCCTAGCTAGTTGTTCTTTCTTTCCTGGATTTCATGCTGGAAATCTATGAAAGTGGTTTAAAGTTTGAAGTGGGTAAGAGTTTGTAGTTTGCTGTTTCAGCTCTTGTCTTGATGAACACAAATACTTTCTCATTCTTTGGTCCTACTTTCTTCATTAAAACAAGCATTCTTTGTTTTGTTTTGCACTCTATCCTCCTGAGGTCCAGCCTCTTGCTTACCAGAGCATTAACATCCTCAAATCTAGAGACAGTTTGGAAAAGTGGTGACTAGTGTGGACTCTCTAGCCAGTCTTTTTAGGTTTGACTCTGGCTCCTCTTATAAAATAGCCAGTTTGTTTACTTCAACTTTATTGAGGTATAATTATATTGACATATAAAATCAAAGGATATTTCAAGTGTATATCATGGTGATTTGATATAGGTATATGATGTATGTGGTTTCTTTCTTAAAACAATGGTAATGAAAGTGCTTATAACTTATAAGGTGGTTGTGACAATTAAATGAGATGATCTGTGTAAATCATTTAGCTTCTTTTCATGGTAAATATTCAGTGAGTGGTACAATTTTTGGTATAATCATCAGATGTTCTGTTGATTAGAGCAGGTATATCTGATTGTTTCAGTGAAGGTTCAAATAGTCTCCAGCAACTACTCAACCCTGCCATTGCACTGCAAAAGCAGCTACAGACAGTACGTGAGCAAATAGGCATGATGGCCACTGAAATTTAAAAAATTATGTGGTAGGGTGGATAGGGCCCTTGAGCCATATTTTGCCAGCCCCTGGTTTGGAGCAATAGGAACTACAGGTGTGAAATAATATAGTTGTAAAGGGAGGCTCTTATTCTGGATAGTGGTGGCTTATTGAAACCTGTAAGAAAACTTGTATTATTTTCAAGAACTAATAAAATTCTGGGAGGATAAAGGATGGATCAGGACTCCAGTCTTGGCAGGACTTGAGGCCATAAAATATAGGCTTCATCATTACTAATACACATTTATTGTTTAAAATGTGCCAGCCAGTGGGGATGGAAAGGAAAGGTCTGGAGGATCCAGAGCTCATTGGGATGGGCTGCTCATCTTTCTCCCTCAAGATACTCCTTATTGCAGGTGTGGGTTCTAATGTCAGTGATGTAACTAGGATTCATGGAACAGGTAGCTGTAGAAACAAAGATGTCTTGTGGGACATCATTTAATAAGAATAAATATTTTTCCTCTGAAGCTCTTGTTTAGCCATGTGGAAGCTACTCTGGGGCTGAACCTAGAAAGGAATTCTTTAAGGACCCTCCTGCATGTAGTTATAGTTTCATTTTTCAGTGAAGCAAGGTTGTGAGAGTTTACTCTGCATTTAGAGTGGAAAAATGTGACACCTCGCTGTCCCATTTATCAGGAGCTTGGCACTTTTGTGGGCAGCAAGGAGACTTGTAAAGAAGAAAGATAAAACCACTGGGAACAATAGTGATTCAGTCCCAGGGAGCTCCTTGCCCAGCTGTATCTTCTCATTTCCTGGAGTGTAAAATCAGTACTACTCCCCGCAAAACAAGAAAACCCAAGTGGAAATACCAAAGTGAGGCAGGGAGAGGAGAGATACTGGAGGAAGAGAAACAGGGGAAAAGAGACCAGGTTAAAGGAGACAGAGGAGAAAGAATTCTTCCCATGTTCCGGCCTTCTTCCTCCACAGACAGAGACACAGAGAAAAGATATTCAGAGAGGAAGGTGAGAGAGAGAGAAAGAGAGACAGAGGATGCTATTGGTCTTCAGGGGTGGGATATAACAGGGCATAGTTCATTGTGACACATGAAACTAATTTTCATCATTTATAGCTTCATCTTACAGGCTGCAGTTTATTTTCCTACTTGTTGTCTCTGAGAAAGATGCACAGACAGTTAACGGCCATAGGATGGCATCTCTGATGTGCTCATGTACTCATCCATCCTGTTTAAAAAGCTAGTTCACTGGTAAAATAAAGTCGCCCTGGGGCCCTAAAGTTCATAAAATAATATTTATTGGCTATTCATAGTTAATTCTTCTCTCTGGCCAGCAGGTATCATATCTTAAGGAAACTTCAAATACCTTTTGCTTCTCTGGCAGTAGATGAGAACCAGGGATATGTGTGTACTGCTTATAAATCATGGACTTTTCACAAAAATCTTGGTTGAGTGGGAGGGTTATATTGTTGGTTTCAAGTTTTCTTTCTTTTCCTATGACTTCATTTATGGAAGAAAATTTTTGTGCTGTTTTGCTTTAAACAATAAAAATGTGTGGTCTCCCTCCCCCCACTTATAGATCTTGGGCAAACTTCAGGAGATGGTGAGGCAGAGAGAGGCCTGGCATGCCGCAGTCCATGAGGTCACAAAGAGTCAGACACGACTGACTGACCGACAACGGCAACATAGACTTGGAATTTAATAGGAGCTAGCCTTTGGGTTTTGCACTTGAAAAGGGTAGTGGTAAGGGTGATGAGAGGGGAGAATTTTCTCCAAGGGAAGTGTCGAGGAATCTGAGATAATAAGCATTGCTTTGCTTTTCAGATATACTTTGGGGGTTTTTAAAAAGCTTTTGATGACAGTTTTTGGATTGACAGTTTTGAAGGTCAGAAAGCTTCATTTACTTATGGAATAGGTCAGCCATAATAGTTGCATAGGGTCATGGGCCGTAGGATTTGAAAGACATTTGTGTAAACCTAAAAGAAAGTAGACCTTAGCTGATAAAGGATTTCAGTAAAAAATGGATGGTGGTATTTCCTTGGGCTACAGACTTTATTTCTGTGAGAGTTGTGTCCCACATTTGATTCTGAAGTGTGGTTGAGGTATGGTTTTCAGACTGGAATGAGTTAAGGAATGAGCTACTTGGGTCTGTGTGCTGCATCTCCTATGGTCTGGGCCTTGGGTTGTGTCAAGGCCATTTCTCTGAGGTGGCAAGAGGATAAAGAGCCTGAATGGAAATATTTTCACTGACACTGTTCCTGGACAGAAGCCAAATTCTGATGCTTGTTTGGAGCTAGAATAACTGCTTGGCTGGAATTGCTACTATGCACTGAGTTATATGCACAATCAGAAAGGAGTGGTAGGGGAGAGCCTTGGAGAAAGGGTATCAAAGCTCTTGGAAGTAAGGAACTAAACAACAGCAGGTTTGAATCGCCTTTTCTCTAGGGACTCAGAATATTTCAAATTTCCGCTGTGAGCTGTGCTCTCATTAGACTGTTATAGAATATCCATTCAGGATATTCACTTCATCAACAGTGAAATGAAGATCAGATCTTTTGTCTGCCTTTCATTATCCCCATGGACTGTTGGGGGGAGATGTTTGTCTTTTCCTGGAAATGAAAGGCACGCTACCTGCCTAATAATTAACCCCTTGAGTGTCATGTGAAACATGCAACTCAGCTCTGGAAATCAGCCTTTATCCACAGGACATCCTGAACTGAGAAATAAACTCGTCATTGACTGTGAGTCAGTAAGAGAGTACAAAGAGGAGCCTGGTTACAAATGGCAGGTTTGTAACCTGCTTTGTTACAAAAGGCCTGGTTTCATTTGGCAAACCAGATGAATTTCTTTTGGGCACTGTAGTGGTCTGTATAGCGTCTCTCCTTGCCCTTCTTCTGAAGGACATTGAGTAGATGTGACATTGAGGACTACTGATGAAGATCCTGGTCATAGAATCAAAGCTTTACTCCTAAGACATTTTTCTTCATTGCTTTACATATTCTAAATACTTAAGAAAATTATTCAAGCGGGAAATATAATTTTATATGTGATTAACAGCTGTTTATTTGTTTATATTTTTAGTTGGAGGATAATTGCTTTACAATATTGTGTTGGCCTCTGCCATGCAACAGTGTGAATCAGCCATAAGTCACATATGTCCCCTCCCTCCTGAACCTCCCCCCACCCCCCACCCCTCACCCCACCCCACTCCTCTAGGTCATCACCGAGCAGGTTGCTCCCCGTGCCCATATAGCAGCTTCCTGCTAGCTGTCTATTTTACACACGGTAGTGTATATATGTGAGTGCTACTCTCTCGATGTGTTCGACCCTCTCCTTCCCCCTTCCTCCACTGTGTCCAAAGTCTGTTCTCTGTCTGTGTCTTTATTCCTGGCCCTGCAAATAGGCTCATCAATACCATTTTTTCTAGATTCCATATATATGCATTAATATATGACATTTTTCTCTTTCTGACTTACTTCACTCTGTATAACAGGCCCTAGGTTCTTCCACCTCACTAGAACTGACTCAAATGTGTTCCTTTCTGTGGCTGATAGTTTTGTGTTCATATGCTGTTTCAAACTAAAATATTTCTGTCCCTACAGTCACCCCTATCTCTGTAGTTGATATGGAAATAACGCTGGAGTTCTCTCTTCTGAGAACCTGTTCATCATCACACCACTGCTTGTCCTGTTGAAAGCAAACAAGCCCACTAGGGCTCCTGGGAAGTCATTCTGATGCCCCATCTGATCTAACCCGTCGGCAGTGAAGAACACATCCCCGTTAATACATCCCAGCAATCCTAACAGTGCCTGTTGGTTGCTGTCCTCTGTACCCACTGACCCACCCTTACCCTGTTGCTGGAAGGTTATATATATTTAGCAACATGGAAGATAATTTTGCCTTTCTCTTTGAAGCAGAAGTCTCTTCTGTCCAGATACCTATTTTAGTCCGGCAACTAAACAGTTGCGAAAGCTCTTGAACCTGGTCTTTTGGCGCTTCTGCATCAGCAGGTGCTGTGATCACAGATATATAATAACAGAAGGAGATCAAAATACTAGCAAGTATAAATCTGGTAATCCTGGATTCGTATCTTTTCTTCCCATTTGGCTTTAAATGAACTTGAGTACTTGGTGGGGGAAAAGGCTGAAAGATATCCCATCTGATGTCCTGATCCTCTAGGTGATGTTTGAATCAAAGATTAAGAGAGATTCATGGGACTTTGACTTTTCCTTGTTATCTTCTTTAAGTGCAAAAATGACATAAGAAACGTCAACCAGCCAGGAATGTGGCATTTGCTGAAAGAAACTGTTGGTGTTAAAGTCAAACAAACATTGTCTTTCCCTGTTCAGCAGGGTGCATCCCAGTGGCTTTAGCTCACACTTATCCTCCTCTGATGTCCCCACAATGTCCCCTCATTTTGCTGGGTCAAATTTCTCTGTTTCTGAATGAAAAAGCTTTTGTTAAAATTCTAATAATTCCTACACTTATAAGTCCTTTTTATTTACCTCTCTGGGAAGTGGAAAGAGGGAAAAACTGAGAAAAATTAATCATATTATGTAATGCGTGACTTGTTTAAAGCATGGACATTATTTTACCTCTGAGAGAGTATTTTATTCTCTAACATCATCTCCAGTATTCTATGTCCCTGACTTTCCCTCTTTGATCAGAGAGAAGTGGGTTCTCTCTCCCCTACCTCACCATACCACCAGGGTGCTTAACATCTGTAGTCTGTTCTGTACTTAATTGTTTGTGTTTATATCACCCATTGGGTCATACATTTCTTGAGGGAGTTGTGTTTTGTTCATCTTTATTTCCTCAAGCAATCAAAAAGAGTTCTTTAGGATTTCCCTAGTGGTCCAGTGGTTAAAGAATCCTCCTGCCAGTGCAGGGGACACAGTTTGATCCCTGGTCCTGGAAGATCCCACATGCTGTGGAGCTACTAAGCACATGTTCCACAACTACTGAGGCTGTGCTCTGCAACAAGAGAAACCACCGCAAAGAGAAGCCTGCAGACAGCAAAGAAGAGTAGCCCCCACCCACGTGCAGCAGTAAAGACCCAGCACAACCAAAAATAATAAATCAGAAAAAGAGTTTCCATATACATAGTAAGTACACAATAAAGTAATAAATACATGTTAATGGAGGTGGTTGCTCCTTGTCTTTTTGAGTATTTTGAAACAATGCTTCAGTTTTCTTCTTAGGATGAATGCTTATTTAAAGACATGATACTATGGGCCAGATACTGTTGTATCTGCACTGGGGATATAGCATGAATAAAACACAGAAATCATCCTTGTGGCTAAATATAAAAAAGCAAGTGTGTGTGTGTTGTTGTTTAATTGCTGAGTTGTGTCTGCCTCTTTTGCAACCCCATGGACTATAGCCCATCAGACTCTTCTGTTCATGGGATTTTCTGGAGGGGTTGCCATTTTCTTCTTCAGGGGATCTTCCTGACTCAGGGATTGAACCCACATCTCCTGCATTAGCAGGCAGGTTCTTAACCACTGAGCCACCAGGCAGACAAGGGGTGAGATGGGAGAGGACCTTCTACAGTCCAGGCTTTTGCTGTGACGTGGAAAGCTCACAGGCTGAGTGTTGAAGTGATGTGATTTGACAAATGAAGTTAAGAAAAATGTTGTCAATAATGATAATTGTGTTTTGATGATTAGAAATCTTGGTGCCACTTGTGAAAGTGACATTTCACTGCAGGGTGGAGGGCAGTTAAATGGCTGTAGGAGCGTTTGACTTGAAAGTTTACATTAGACATATTCAGAGTGTCTAAGGGCTTCCCTGGTGGCTCAAGCAGTAAAAATTCTACCTGCAATGTGGGAGACCTGGGTTCAGTCCCTGGGTTGGGAAGATCACCTGGAGGAGGGCATGGCAACCCACTCCAGTCTTCTTGCCTGGAGAATCTCCATGGACAGAGGAGCCTGGAGGGCTTTAGTCCACGGGATCACACAGAGTCGGACACGACTGAAGCGACTAAGCAGCAGCAGCAGCAGCAGCAGAGTTTCTAAATGCATTTGAAACAGAGGACTGGAAACAGCATGACCTCCTGTTGTGATTCTGAGCATGAATACTCAAAGCCTATGTTCTGTGGCCAGTATTTTAGTATGTCTTATCTTGTGTGTGTGCTGTCACTTCAGTCATGTCCGATTCTTTGTGACCCCAAGGACTGGCCTGCCAGGCTTCTCTCTCCCTGGGATTCTCCAGACAAGAATATTGGAGTGGGTTGCCCTGTCCTCCTCCAGGGGATCTTCTTGACCCAGGGATGGAACCTGTGTCTCTTGTCTTCTGCATTGGCAGGTGGGTTCTTTACCACTGGAGCCACGTGGGAATCCCTGTCTTAATTGAAGCTTTATTGATGCACTGCTCTGAATATGCTTTTAGTGTCCTCTTATCTGCCAAGGTGCTTTTGTTATTTGGTATATACAGCAAGCACCATAATGTGTTGGAAATAAGTTCTTACCAAGTCAGCAGCCATTGTAGGCCAGTGGTCACAAAGCTTGTCGGATCTTGTGTCTTTATCTGGGAAATATTTTTCAACGTTCACCCACAATCTACTTATATTATTTACTGTTTACATGTACTTGAATAGTCATGTATGTTTATTATAAAACATACACTTAAAGGAATTTAAAAACATGATATAAATAAATACCTTAAATGATATTTTATTTAGTTTGTTTATGGTCACAAAATATTTTTTCTGTCATTAAAATATTGTTACTATTTAAAATGAATATGTTTTATTAGTTTTTAGATTATCTGTAAAAAACTTTGTGATGAAGCAATTAGAAGAGGTATTTCCAGTTCAAGTTTGAGACTTGGTTTTCAATTGTTGTCATGGTTGAAAAATATTCCTCAAAAACACCCAAATAGGAGGAATTCATCATGGACTTCACTTCATCATGTAAGTCAATTTGCAGCCCCAAATTCATCTTGCAGTAGTTTTCATTGAAATACAGCTAGTGAATTTCCATCATCTGTGATCTCAATCAGATGTTTTTGCAAAACTAATTTGAAGGTAATGCATTTTAATGTTTTGAACAAAGGTGTTCAAAACCCACTGAAACTCTCCATTTGGAAGATTTAAAAACAGTTTTCAGAGAGGAGAGTGTTTATAGCAATATGCTTACAGTATTTTCTTCAACAAAATCATATAATGATGGAAAGATTTTCAAGCATTCTTTTTCACAATGTCTTTCTGTACATGAATTTCTTTTGAAAAGCAGTTGCTTTCTTGCTTATTGTTAAAGCATCTAATTTACCTTGAAGGGACAGATTAAGTAAGTAGCTGAGAAAGAGCTCATACAGGAAGCCAGAGAAGTGTTGACTTTGCTTTTGCCATCTTATGTTTTTACTTGCATTGTTAGTAAGTTGGTTTCTTTGCAGAAATATCTTAAAGCCATCAGAGCATTTGTGAAGGATTAGTTTGATTAACTAGATGATACAGCTTGTGAGTCCACTGAATTGCACATGTAAAATGCAATATGGAGCAGGATGCTAAAAAGTAAGGAGTAAGCCGGGGCAGGGCTGTCTTCTCTTATGTTCCTCCTAGAGAGGTGCCGTCTGATGACCTGGCAGTCAGACATCTGTGTGGAGAGAGGATGCTGGAGCTGATCCATAGGTTAGATGTTAGCAGATCCTTATTCCTTTCTTTTGAAGGATTAAAATATATTAAAAAATAGAAGTCCTAATATTTTTTAGCACTTCAGAGCCTCACCTGACACCCCCGCCCCCCACCCCCCTGGATTTGTGCAATCCACTTGGGACACTCTGTCCTTAATGCTGGCATTTTCAATTGGAGGGCTTGAAAGTCCTGAGGAAACACAAAGCGTTAAAAAGTTTTGCTGCTCCACCATTTGTAAGATCCCATCAGCAGAAGATCAAGCAAAAAAGATAATGGTTTGGGGGACAGAGATAATTAATTGCATCACAGTAGTAATTGAAAGCAAAGCTAATTAAACCTCCTTTGGCTGGTCATTGCTTACCTTCACATGTAAATGAGTGTCTACAGCTGCCCAAAAAGTCCAGTGTCACTTATGCTTTCTAATAGCTTAGTCACCCTGGGGATGGCTTCCGGTAAGCCTTCTTCCTATTATAAATTCTGTTTTTCTAGCTGGTTTCTGTCTTGCCTCTCCTTTCACTTTTCCCAGATTAGGTATGCCATTGCCTGGGGAAAAGGGTGGGTTCATTCATTCCTTCTCCACTTTTGGTATCAAGTTATCAGTGTCATCCCAGGAAGGGAAGTGGTTGGAGCCCAGTGTACCATTCAAATTAATGAAATATTTTTAGTGACATCTGATTCTGTGATGCTTTGTTTTTTCTTTTTTAAAAAGAAGTTATTATTTTTTAATGGGCTCTGGGGAAACAGAGTTTTTTTTTGTTTGTTTGCAAGCAAGCTTAATGTTGTGAATGTTCCTGTCAGAGTTTAAAATTCCCAGGGCTGCTGCAGTGCAAAAAATTTTAATCTTTTCTTTTTCCCTTAAAAATATCTTGGGAGAAGAGTAAACTGTTAAGAGATACTGAAATTGCAAATGGTGTGTGGCTGCAGTGTTGATGGGTGTTGCCACAGCTGAATAATGTTGGTAGTCCAGGGACACGAAAAGGCAGTAGAAGGAAAAAAGTTTAGTTTTATGAGCGTGAGGAGGTTTGTGGCAGAAAATGTTGCTGGACATTTCCTTCCTTCCTCTTTCTTTTTCCTCTCTCCCACCTTCCTTTTTTCCTTCCTTCCCTATTTTCTTTCTATAGAGCATAGGAACATTTAGCAATTTGTTCTGTTGGGGTGGGGGGTGGTGGGATGGGGAGAAAGAAATGATTCCAGATGTGAGGAATTTAAAGGAAGCCAAAAACTCCAGAGACTTCAGAGCATGCGTGAGGTAAGAAAGGCGATCTCTTGATAGGGTAGCCCAGTGTGGGTGTCAGAGCCAGAGAAGGTTTCAGGTGGGCATCCATGCAGGCGGGAGACTAGTGGCCTGATGTGTAGTGTCAGAGCCTGGTTGGGATTATGAGGCATCCATAACTGCTGTGTGGGAGCAGTCAGCCCAGGGTCGCAGAGCCCTAAGCAGGCTAAGGGATGTACTCCCAGGGGCAGAGTCTGCCAGCCTTTTGTAAAACTTGATTTTCTACCGTTATGCCTTGAAAGGGATAGGGGACATTTTTCCACCTCTCCAAGCCTGGGGAAGCATTGCTAAATCAATGAAGGGTCACCTGGTTGCACCTTTACTTTAGACTGTCACAAAAAGGGATGTGAAAGGTGAGGAGGGAAGCACTGGACACATAAAGCATATGCTGGGGAAAGAAAGAGGAAACTGATATTTCAAAACGTTTGCAGAAAAACAGAAACAGAAACCTACAGGTCAGGACTCCCAGTAATTTTGTGTTTGTGCTTACAAAGCATGAAGAAAAGTAGAAAATCTCTTACCTTGACCATCACCTTCAGAATGGGAAACAAGAAGCTGCTATTTCCCCCCCACTCCCCCTCCCCTTCCTCAGCATGACTTTGGTATGATGGAGAGAAACAGCTTTGGAATCCAACTTTGTGTTTAAACTTCATGAAGGGCATCACTGTGGGGCCATGGAAGGGAAAGACGTTCTGGCCTGTGAAACTGGGTAGATCTCATATAAATGGTGCCAGGTCCTCCTTACTAACCAGGTATTTGGTCCTCCCCACCTGACTTGCATATGGCACTATGTAGAGATGGTCCAGGTGGAGAGGGCGAGGGGTCTGTGTGACTCCAGAGTGTCAGCCTCTTTCCTACTATGGCTTATTTGTGCACCTATTCTTTAAAGAGGCTCTATTTTGAGCTGAAATAGAGAGCAGCTTTTTAATTCTTTCCTATTCTATCACTGTGGTGGGAAGCAATTTGCAATCTCTGTGCTCCTTTGGCTATCTCACTGATGGTAATCCTCAAGACTCTTACTTTTCTGATCCAGAATTTACCTTTTATTTATTTCAAAAAAATAGGTGGTGGGTTAGAAGAGGTATTGTGCTGGTAAATATTTAACAACCAGCTACCTAACTAACTAACCAGTCCTGTTTTCTAATGCCAGTTTCTGTGGTGTAAATACTTCCATGTGGCTGTTTTCAAGCTACCGATGTGACACATGCAGCTCATAAAATTCAGCACTCTGCCATTGCACGTTGGTACAGGCTAGCTCCCCACACTCCTAGAACCCTTCCCCAGAAATGCTTTTTGTTTAAGCTGAGCTAATTTCGCTTTTATCCACTTTTACACACTTCTCAGTAAAAAATAAAAAAAGAAATAGAGCTTAAATATTCTTAGGTATCTTTTAAGCCTGATGTGATGATTAATTATTCATTTTTCTTTTTCTGAAGTGAAATGAAAATAGGGAAAAGAGAGAGCTGTTTAGACTAGACTTTCTGATTAGATTTTAAAATAGAATAAAATAATTGCCTTTTCTGGAGATTTATAAAAATAAGATTTGAACCTATCCAAAATCAACCATATGAAGTCTGTCTGGTGGCTGAAAATGTTTTGAAAGAATGTTGAAATTCTTATCCAATTCTTTTTGATTTTTGATCTTATTTAGAGAGGTCTGTATTTTATATTCTTATACAGTTCTATGACTACCTTTTCTCTTCACTGTTTTCATGTCTTATTCAATGTGCCTTGCACCATATGCACCATTTTTAATTTTTGCTTTTCTTAAGACAGGGTTATTAATAGTATAATGAGGTCAAATTTCAAAAGGGAGGCAAGCTGCTAGCCAAATAGCTTCCTTTAGTTGGACGTATTCTGGGCTTTATTATGGTCATTGACCTTGGATTTTCTAGGAACTTTAAGTGGTTTTGAATCAGCTCATCTGCCCTGATTTTTAAAATTTGGAACTAAAATGTTTTTTGAAATGACACATGAAGAAATAGCTCTTTAAAATTACATCTGGAAGTGTCTTTGTTCTTCTGGCATTACATTTTTATTTTGAGCAGATATGCATTATGTTTTCCTATAAAGGTTAAAGTTCAAAGTTAAAATCTACAAACCTACAAAATCTACAAGTTTCTTCTTCTGGCCTACTTTTCGATCTACTCCTTTATATTCTTTCTGTTCCCTTGACTCTCTCCTTTTTCTCCCTAGGCTGTTACAGTGCTAGTGGATTGTGAACTCTTTGAATGTCAACTTCTCTTATTCATCTTTGATCCACAACTTTGAAACTGCATGGCATATAGTAGACTTTTAATAAATTTTACTGAAATCCATTTTTAACTTTTTCAGGTAATTTCTGTTGCTTGTGAGTCAATGTCCCCTGGGTCTTAGATATTTTATTCAGAATACTTTGGATAGGAAATGAGATGTAGAATAAAGAGCATATATGGAGAAAATGAGAAATAGTGGATTTTGTTTTGAGATGATTCCTCAGTAGCAAGTGTAAGAAGCATAAAAAAATGACTTCTTTTTGATAAGGCTAAAAGGTAAGTGTTGAAAAATTGCATTCAGCATTGGAATGATCAACTGTCTTGGTTTGTTTGGGACTGAAGGGATTCTGGGATGTGGCACTTTTATTGCTAAAACTGAGAAAGCTGTGAATAAATTGGTCATCCAAGGATTAAACTAGTCTTACCTAGAGGCACAGTTGGTAAAGAATCTGCCTGTAATATAGGAGACTGGATTCAATCCCTGGATTGGGAAGATCCCCGGAGTAGGAAATTCATTCCAGTGGCAACTCACTTCAGTACCCTTGCCTGGAGAATTCCATGGACAGAAAAGGCTAGTGAGCTACAGTCCATGGGATTGCAGAGAATCAGAACAACTGAGTGACTTAACAGTTTCACTTTCACTTTTCAGGACTAAACTCATCGAGGGGGATGGAAAGGTATTCTGCAGTAGTTCTCAACCTTGAATGCACTTTGGAATCACCTAATGAGACTTGAAAAATAATGATAAAAACAACAACAACAAAAAAAACCAAACCAAACCAAACCAAACAAAAAAATAATGACACTCTCTTGGAATTCTGGGGGCTTCCCGAGTGGCTCAGTGGTAAAGAATTGCCTGCAGTGCAGGGGATACGGGTTCGATCCCTGGATCAGGAAGATCACCTGGAGGAGGGCATGGCAACCTACACTAGTTGCCTGGAGAGTCCCCATGGACAGAGGAGCCTGGCGGACTACAGTTCATAGAGTTACACAGAGTTGGATACAACTAAAGCAAGTTAGCATGCAAGCACGCACTTGGCATTGTGACTTAATTAGGATGTTGCCTAGGCATCTAGATTTTAAGAGCTCCCCGGGTGATCTTAATGTGTAGGAGATCTGCTGTGTCAGGCGGGTCTTAGTATGGAACAAACTTGTTCTCATAGCTTTGGCACTGTACATGTTGTTTGGACTTGGTGAGCTAGGCCTAATGACGAACTTTGGTTTGGGTTTCAGGTTGGGGAGAATGATGACTTGTACTTTGTTAAATCTTGCCTTGACTTCTGCTGCTACTTAGTACTGAAGTAACAAACAAGCAATCCGAAGCTATACTCTAAATAAGGAGACAGAAGAATGGATATAGTTCATCAACCTCCTCATCTGCTCCTCTTGGGAGGCATCTAGACAAGGTTATTTGGCCCTGGTGGACTCACCTCATCAGAAGAGTTTAGAGTTGTGGGTTAGCCACTTGGGTACCATAAGGGTGGATTAATAGCCACCTCAACACTGAAAGTCCACTGAACATATAAGGATACTATTGCTGACCCTTGGAAACAAACTTTTGCTTTCTTTTTCTTACTGAATCATTGTTTTTAACAGACTTGGCAATGGCCAGAGAACAAGAGAAAAATTTAGCTGTAGATTCTTTCTTTGTACATTTTTCTTACAGTGGATACCAACATCATTAACCTGACAAAGACTCTTGGTTGTAGTTGGGCTGTTAGGGAGTCTCCGTTTTACATTTTCAGAAATGGAGGCGTGTCAAGGTTAAGTTTACCAGACCCAGCCAGTGAAGATGAGGATAGAATCTGCTTTCCTGGTAGCTCTGGGAAATTCTGCCCAGCTCTTTCTTCTTAAAACCTTTATGTAAGGTTTAGTCACTCCGTCCTGTGTTTGTAAAGGGGTCAATCCCTTTCTAATGAGAGATGGATGAAGAAAACAAACTCATTATCCATAGACTACTAGAGAGTCATTATGTGGAAATGACTTTCACTCACTTTTGATCTGGGTGGTATGGGGATATATAAATCTAGTAATAAAAGGCCTTAGCTCTTGTGGATAAGCCCTGAGGTGTTCAGTCCCCTGACAGTTTGCCCTTTTAAATTAGAATTATCCCTTTATCATTTAGGCAGCAACACTGCTTTCTGGTCAAGCTCTGTGAATTTTTCTAGAGGTGTGGGCATAAAACCTTGACCAAACTCTGCCCTCTTTCAATTTACTGAAGACTAATTGAACAGCTAGAAGTTGAAAAGGGGTAGTGATGCTTTGCAGCACTCCAAGCTGGACTGCTCTGAGGGTCTCTTTAGGACAAGTGGCAGGAGGAAGGGACATGTTTGTCTCTGTGCAGCCTGCCTCCTAGCCAGTGGCCCATCTTCCACCCAGGATGGTTTTTCTGCTTTGGCATCAGCTAGTGGGGCTGTTACTCACACGGTCATGTGGATGCTGTTTTACCATAAACACAGTTCTCTTGGCTTCACTACATGATTAAAACTGGGACTTGAAGGTTACTTATGCTTTGTCAATATTTTATGTCCCTTTAAAATTTTTTTAAAATTAATTTTTATTGAAATGTATTTGCTTGACAATGTTGTGATGGTTTCTACTGCACAGCAAAATGAATCGGCCATCTGTTGTTTAGTTGCTAAGTCATATCTGATTCTTTGTGACTCTATGAACTGTAGCCCTCCAGGCTCCTCTGTCCATGGCATTTCCCAGGCAAGAATACTGTTGTGGGTTGCCTTTCCTTTCTCCAGGGGTTCGTCTCGACTCTGGGGTCAAACACATGGCTCCTGCTGCATCTCCTTCATTGAAGGCAGATTCTTAACCACCAAGTCACCGGGAAAGCCCCGCATATACATTTATCTCCTCCCTTCTGGACTTCCTTACCAGTCAGGTCACCAGAACTCACTTAGAGTTCCCTGTGCTATACAGTTATGTTCTCATTAGTTATTTATTTTACATATATGTGTCAATCCCAATCTTCTAATTCTCTTCCCCCACTTAAAGGACCTAGCTTTTTAGTCTGTCATCTATTTTTTTTTTTTAACTTGGAAGCACAGATTTCCCATATTGTAGAATTTCATTAACTTCAAGCAGCTATTTCTGAACCATGACCTCTCCAGAGCTGGCCACCTTTCCCTAGGATCTGTCCAGCTGTAGCAGCAGCTGGGTTTTTCTGTAGCAAATCTCCTTAGGAGAGGCCCAAGCTGTCTCCTTCTGCATATCGTTTGCTTTTGCACAATGCAGCTGGGACTCTGCCTCTAAGGTAGAGGGTGAGTTTCAGAAAAGACCCAGAAAATGATCTGATTGGCTTTAATTCTTCGGAGAGGGGCACAGGGCCTTCTCTCCTAAAAGCATCACCTGTCCCCCTCCCCCTCACCGAAAAAAGTGTAGAAGGAGAGCATTTTGCTTTGGTAACCTTCAAAAGTGATTGAGGAATGTGTATCTTAGGAAAAAAATAATCTCTTACATGATGAGCATGACATAGGTTCAAACAAAATGATTATAAATTATGTCAGTCTTCAAGCTACTAAAACCCTGCTGTCCTCAACAGGTGAGTTTTCTAGAGCTCCTCTTTTGATAGGGTCATGGAAAGCTCCCACCTTCCCAATAGTGAACTCTGCCTTTCTGAAGAGATGGCGAACAGCAGGCAGGTAGGCTCTCTGACTTCTCAATCTTTTGCATAGAAGGAAGGATGTTTTCTTCCATGATGAATATGTTTACTATCTTGTCACAATAGAAATGTCAAAACCTAAAGGACCAGCCCATAGGCTGAAAACCAAATTTCCATGCCAATTGAAAATCCTTATTATGAAATATAGTCTGTTTCCAAGGAGGATTGACTTCTCTGAAGAACTCATCTGGGTTTAGAATGAAAGCCATAATGAATATGTTGTGATGACTGGAAGGAAAACTAGGATGTGGTAAGTGGTGAGAATTTGCAAACTACTTAAGAACCTTGGCTCTGCCCATCCTGTCACACAGCCCTTGTGTGTTAGGCGAATGGAGAATTATGTGATTAGTGATTTTGAGCATTTGGTAAGACTTTTAAAAAGCAGATTATTATTTATTGAACACTGATTATTTGTAAGCACTTATTATTTATACAAGTTATTATGATGTTTACATATGATTTTTCTTTTCAGAAAACTTACAGACTAGTAGGAGAGATAAATTATACCTCCACATAAGCAGAGTTAAATTTGATTTGTGCAAAGCACCATGGGGTGGGTATAGTCTGAGTGCTGTGGCTGTTTGGTAGAGTGAGAACTCATCACAGTCTGTGTTGACCTGAAAATTTCATAGAGGAGGTGACATTTGAATTGGACCTTAAAGGGTGAGTAAGTTTGACTAGGTGGAGATGAAGAGAGTCAGTCCAGGCAAAGGTGACTTGCGTCAGTAAAGTGCAGCATGAGACAGAGGGATGGGCATGTTTGGGAACCAGCTAGCAGCTAATGGAGCCTCCAGAAGGTGACTCAGATGGTAAAGAAACTGCCTGCAATGCAGGAGACCCGGGTTCCATCCCTGGGTCAGGAAGATCCCCTGGAGAAGGGAATCGAAGCCCACTCCAGTATTCTTGCCTGGAGAATCCTTTGGACAGAGGAGCCTGGTGGGCTACAGTCCATGGGGTCACAAAGAGTCAGACATGACTGAGTGATTAACACTTTGGGCTTCCCAGGATGGTGCAGTGGTAAAGAATCCGCCTGCTGGAGACATAAGAGACATGAGTTTAATTCCTGGGTTGGGAAGATCCCTTGGAGAAGGAAATGGCAACCTACTTCTGTATTCTTGCCTGGAAAATCCCATGGACAGAGGAGCCTGGTGGGCTACAGCCCATAGGGTCTCAAAGAGTCAGACATGATTGAGCAACTGAGCACACTCACATAGAAGCTAATGAATGAGATTGTAATGTTTGCAGGAGGGGGATGTGGAAGATAAAATGGGCTGTAGGAAACCTTGCTTCAACATTTAAGAATTTGTTCTTAATTCAGTAGTCATCACCCTGGTTTCCAGCTAGTGTGGATCTGGACAAAAATGGCCCTTGAAAAGGGCAAGTCTTCACTTGTTCTCTGTACTGAGTCTGGCTCAGTTGTGAGGAGAGTCAAGAAGAATATTAAAGTACTAACTAATGTACTCTAAAAATTGTGTTAGATTTGGTTAAACATTTAACTCTGGAACGATGCTCTTTTAATTCACAGTGTTTTGAATGTTTTCTGGAGGCAAGAGAGGAGAAGATTTTGAAATCTTGGATAAGCCCAGAGTCTGTCACTGACTGTGCTGAGAGAGCATAGAGGATGAGCATGGCCTTAGGACAAGCTCCCTCTGAAGAGCAGAGAGATTGATGTCAGAGCATCCCTGCTGACCTTGAGATCTGGAGAAATGATCCATAGCTCAAAATCTGGGATAATGGATAAGGAAGCAGAATACAGGCCCACTAATCTCCAAATTGATGAACGAGATGAAATTAAAAAAAGATATTTCCTGCAATGTTAAATCCTTTAAAAAGTGGTTGTTTAGCTATGGTTCTGAAGTTGACCATGGAGAAGTGGGAAAATCTCATTGGTTTTTTGTGTTAGGAAGGATATTGGTGACAAAATCTCCTCATATGTGTTGGGGGGAACCATACTAGAGATCACTGTAACTTCATTCTTTTCTGAGAAGTCTGAAACAAGAGTGTTGCAGGCTGTTTTAGTCACCCATCTGTCAGAGAATCATCACTGGTGTGATTTCGTGATTTCTCTAACTCCTTCAGAATATGTTGGCATATGAAATTGCTTGGTCTTCTGATTTTCACATTGATTGGTCTTGCTGAAGTATTCCACTGGCACACACCTCCCATTCATGCTGTTTAATGCACATTTAAGGGACATTTTGATCAAAGAGTCAGAAGGGTCAGAAGCCTCTTATGGGAAGAAATGAACATTTATTAACTATCTATAACTATTCAGTGCCAGGCAGTTGAGTGAGTGCTTTCCATCCTAAGCATTATCCCATTTAATTTCTGCCACAAGACTGTAAGGGGATATCAGACCCTTTTTGTGGATGAAGAAATGGAGGCTTACCCTTTGGAAGTGAGTTACCTGAGGAAATGCAGCAGGAAGGACATCAGGGTTTGAATCCAGGCAGATCTGAGGTTTCAGCTTATTTTTTTTCACCATGCTGTCTTTCAAGGTTTTGCAATCTACGGAAACTACCTCTTACAGACAGTCTGCTCAGGATCTTAGAAATGAGTTGACAGGTTCCCTTTGGTTCTCAAACCCGGCGATTCAGTTTTATGTCCTCTCTCTTTCTCCATCTTCAATGTCTCACTGGCTTGCCCACGGACATTTTTCTTCCCAGTTGTTCTGAAGGTAGGAAGATAGATAGGGAATAATGATGATCACCACAGACCAGAGATAGATGAACACATATACAGTTCTGTAGCCTAGGAGTCCCTCAGTGACAGAAGAATGTTTTGGAACAATCTCCTGACCACAGTGCCGATCCTTTTACACTTGGGGGTTCCTTGAAAAGGAAGCATCTTTTGATGGCCAGCAATCACCTTGTAATATTTAGTCACTTTCCCCACTGTGGGGATTATGTTTGCTTGGCTTTAGCTGTGGGCAGACCTTCTGTGTGTAGCTGTAACTATGTGTATGTCAGCGCTGAGTCTGTGGTGGGTCCCTGGCAGATAGAAGCAAGAGAATAGAGAATGGAGATGAAGTTACTGCCTTGACTCTTATCTTCCTGTCATAACCAGATTGTCACAGCTTTTGAAACATATCATCTCCATGTTCTGATTCCATGGCCCCCACTGCTCCATGGGAGCTGCTCTTACAATATTGTCTGGTTTTTAGGTCCAGTGGACAATTCTTTCTTCTTACCTTCCTTGACTTTTTTTTTAAATTTTTTTATTAGTTGGAGGCTAATTACTTCACAACATTTCAGTGGGTTTTGTCATACATTGATATGAATCAGCCATAGATTTACACTTATTCCCCATCCCGATCCCCCCTCCCATCTCCCTCTCCACCCGATTCCTCTGGGTCTTCCCAGTGCACCAGGCCGGAGCACTTGTCTCATGCATCCCACCTGGGCTGGTGATCTGTTTCACCATAGATAGTATACATGCTGTTCTTTTGAAACATCCCACCCTCACCTTCTCCCACAGAGTTCAAAAGTCTGTTCAGTATTTCTGTGTCTCTTTTTCTGTTTTGCATATAGGGTTATCGTTACCATCTTTCTAAATTCCATATATATGTGTTAGTATGCTGTAATGTTCTTTATCTTTCTGGCTTACTTCACTCTGTATAATGGGCTCCAGTTTCATCCATCTCATTAGGACTGATTCAAATGAATTCTTTTTAACGGCTGAGTAATATTCCATGGTGTATATGTACCACAGCTTCCTTATCCATTCATCTGCTGATGGGCATCTAGGTTGCTTCCATGTCCTGGCTATTATAAACAGTGCTGCGATGAACATTGGGGTTCACGTGTCTCTTTCAGATCTGGTTTCCTCAGTGTGTATGCCCAGAAGTGGGATTGCTGGGTCATATGGCAGTTCTATTTCCAGTTTTTTTAAGGAATCTCCACACTGTTTTCCATAGTGGCTGTACTAGTTTGCATTCCCACCAACAGTGTAAGAGGGTTCCCTTTTCTCCACACCCTCTCCAGCATTTATTGCTTGTAGACTTTTGGATAGCAGCCATCCTGACTGGCGTGTAATGGTACCTCATTGTGGTTTTGATTTGCATTTCTCTAATAATGAGTGATGTTGAGCATCTTTTCATGTGTTTGTTAGCCATCTGTATGTCTTCTTTGGAGAAATGTCTGTTTAGTTCTCTGGCCCATTTTTTGATTGGGTCATTTATTTTTCTGGAATTGAGCTGCAGGAGTTGCTTGTATATTTTTGAGATTAATCCTTTGTCTGTTTCTTCATTTGCTATTATTTTCTCCCAATCTGAGGCTGTCTTTTCACCTTAGCTTATAGTTTCCTTTGTAGTGCAAAAGCTTTTAAGTTTCATTAGATCCCATTTTTGTTTATTTTTGCTTTTATTTCCAATATTCTGGGAGGTGGGTCATAGAGGATCTTGCTGTGATTTATGTCAGAGAGTGTTTTGCCTATGTTCTCCTCTAGGAGTTTTATAGTTTCTGGTCTTACATTTAGATCTTTAATCCATTTTGAGTTTATTTTTGTGTATGGTGTTAGAAAGTGTTCTAGTTTCATTCTTTTACAAGTGGTTGACCAGTTTTCCCAGCACCACTTGTTAAAGAGGTTGTCTTTTTTCCATTGTATATCCTTGCCTCCTTTGTCAAAGATAAGGTGTCCATAGGTTCGTGGATTTATCTCTGGGCTTTCTATTCTGTTCCATTGATCTATATTTCTGTCTTTGTGCCAGTACCATACTGTCTTGATGACTGTGGCTTTGTAGTAGAGTCTGAAGTCAGGCAGGTTGATTCCTCCAGTTCCATTCTTCTTTCTCAAGATTACTTTGGCTATTCGAGGTTTTTTGTATTTCCATACAAATTGTGAAATTATTTGGTCTAGTTCTGTGAAAAATACCGTTGGTAGCTTGATAGGGATTGCATTGAATCTATAGATTGCTTTGGGTAGAATAGCCATTTTGACAATATTGATTCTTCCAATCCATGAACACGGTATGTTTCTCCATCTGTTTGTGTCCTCTTTGATTTCTTTCATCAGTGTTTTATAGTTTTCTATGTATAGGTCTTTTGTTTCTTTAGGTAGATATACTCCTAAGTATTTTATTCTTTTTGTTGCAATGGTGAATGGTATTGTTTCCTTAATTTCTCTTTCTGTTTTTTCATTGTTAGTATATAGGAATGCAAGGGATTTCTGTGTGTTAATTTTATATCCTGCAACTTTACTATATTCATTGATTAGCTCTAGTAATTTTCTGGTAGAGTCTTTAGGGTTTTCTATGTAGAGGATCATGTCATCTGCAAACAGTGAGAGTTTCACTTCTTCTTTTCCTATCTGGATTCCTTTTACTTCTTTTTCTGCTCTGATTGCTGTGGCCAAACTTCCAACACTATGTTGAATAGTAGTGGTGAGAGTGGGCACCCTTGTCTTGTTCCTGATTTCAGGGGAAATGCTTTCAATTTTTCACCATTGAGGGTGATGCTTGCTGTGGGTTTGTCATATATAGCTTTTATTATGTTGAGGTATGTTCCTTCTATTCCTGCTTTTTGGAGAGTTTTAATCATAAATGAGTGTTGAATTTTGTCAAAGGCTTTCTCTGCATCTATTGAGATAATCATATGGTTTTTATCTTTCAATTTGTTAATGTGGTGTATTACATTGATTGATTTGCGGATATTAAAGAATCCTTGCATTCCTGGGATAAAGCCCACTTGGTCATGGTGTATGATTTTTTTAATATGTTGTTGGATTCTGTTTGCTAGAATTTTGTTAAGGATTTTTGCATCTATGTTCATCAGTGATATTGGCCTGTAGTTTTCTTTTTTTGTGGCATCTTTGTCTGGTTTTGGAATTAGGGTGATGGTGGCCTCATAGAATGAGTTTGGAAGTTTACCTTCTTCTGCAATTTTCTGGAAGAGTTTGAGTAAGGTAGGTGTTAGCTCTTCCCTAAATTTTTGGTAGAATTCAGCTGTGAAGCCATCTGGTCCTGGGCTTTTGTTTGCTGGAAGATTTTTGATTACAGTTTCGATTTCCTTGCCTGTGATGGGTCTGTTAAGATCTTCTATTTCTTCCTGGTTCAGTTTTGGAAAGTTATACTTTTCTAAGAATTTGTCCATTTCATCCAAGTTGTCCATTTTATTGGCATAGAGCTGCTGGTAGTAGTCTCTTATGATCCTTTGTATTTCAGTGTTGTCTGTTGTGATCTCTCCATTTTCATTTCTTATTTTGTTAATTTGGTTCTTCTCTCTTTGTTTCTTAATGAGTCTTGCTAATGGTTTGTCAATTTTGTTTATTTTTTCAAAAAACCAGCTTTTAGCTTTGTTGATTTTTGCTATGGTCTCTTTAGTTTCTATTGCATTTATTTCTGCCTTAATTTTTAAGATTTCTTTCCTTCTGCTAACCCTGGGGTTCTTCATTTCTTCCTTCTCTAATTGCTTTAGGTGTAGAGTTAGGTTATTTATTTGGCTTTTTTCTTGTTTCTTGATGTAAGCCTGTAATGCTATGAACCTTCCCCTTAGCACTGCTTTTACAGTGTCCCATAGGTTTTGGGTTGTTGTGTTTTCATTTTCATTCATTTCTATACATATTTTGATTTCTTTTTTGATTTCTTCTATGATTTGTTGGTTATTCAGAAGCGTGTTATTTAGCCTCCATATGTTTGAATTTTTAACAATTTTTTTCCTGTAATTGAGATCTAATCTTACTGCACTGTGGTCAGAAAAGATGACTGGAATGATTTCAATTTTTTTGAATTTTCCAAGACCAGATTTATGGCCCAGGATGTGATCTATTCTGGAGAAGGTTCCGTGTGCACTTGAGAAAAAGGTGAAGTTGATTGTTTTGGGGTGAAATGTCCTATAGATATCAATTAGGTCTAGCTGGTCCATTGTGTCATTTAAGGTTTGTGTTTCCTTGTTAATTTTCTGTTTAGTTGATCTATCCATAGTTGTGAGTGGGGTATTAAAGTCTCCCACTATTATTGTGTTACTATTAATTTCCTCTTTCATACTCGTTAGTGTTTGCCGTACATATTGTGGTGCTCCTATGTTGGGTGCATATATATTTATAATTGTTATATCTTCTTCTTGGATTGATCCTTTGATCATTATGTAGTGTCCTTCTTTGTCTCTTTTCACATCCTTTATTTGAAAGTCTATTTTATCTGATATGAGTATTGCGACTCCTGCTTTCTTTTGGTCTCCGTTTGCATGAAATATTTTTTTCCAGCCCTTCACTTTTAGTCTGTATGTGTCTCTTGCTTTGAGGTGGGTCTCTTGTAGACAGCATATATAGGGGTCTTGTTTTTGTATCCATTCAGCCAATCTTTGTCTTTTGGTTGGGGCATTCAACCCATTTACATTTAGGGTAATTATTGATAGGTGTGGTCCCGTTGCCATTTACTTTGTTGTTTTGGGTTCACATTTATACAACCTTTCTGCATTTCCTGTCTAGAGAAGATCCTTTAGCATTTGTTGAAGAGCTGGTTTGGTGGTGCTGAATTCTCTCAGCTTTTGTTTATCTGTAAAGGTTTTGAATTCTCCTTCATATCTGAATGAGATCCTTGCTGGATACAGTAATCTAGGTTGTAGGTTATTCTCTTTCATTACTTTCAGTACGTCCTGCCATTCCCTTCTGGCCTGGAGGATTTCTATTGATAGATCAGCTGTTATCCTTATGGGGATCCCTTTGTGTGTTATTTGTTGTTTCTCCCTTGCTGCTTTTAATATTTGTTCTTTGTGTTTGATCTTTGTTAATTTGATTAATATGTGTCTTGGGGTGTTTCACCTTGGGTTTATCCTGTTTGGGACTCTCTGGGCTTCTTGGACTTGGGTGGCTATTTCCTTCCCCATTTTAGGGAAGTTTTCAGCTATTATCTCCTCGAGTATTTTCTCATGGCCTTTCTTTTTGTCTTCTTCTTCTGGGAAAGATTATTTTTTAAAAGTTAATTGGTTTTCTCTTTTTTTTTTTGGCTGCTTCTCATGATTTGCATGATCTTAGTTTTCTGATCAGAGATTGAACACAAACCCTCGACAGTGAAAGTGTGGAGTCCTAACCACTGGGCTGCCAGGGAATTCCCAACAGTTGAAAGGTCCTTGGGGAAAATGGGTCCTTTCTTGTCCAGTCAAAGGAGGGATAGCCCTTCTGTCAGCCTGTTGTGGGTAGATAAGCAGTGGTATAGGCTGACCTTGTGTACTTTTAGGTTGGTTTATAGGGGAGGCCATCAGTGTCTTCTTTCATAAGGTCAGTAAATGTAGTCTTCATCCTTAAGTGACCAGATAGTAGTAGCTGGAATGCCCAGATCAAAACGACCTCTCACTCCCCTTAAAATGTGTAGTTAAATACCAGTCACACACACACATTTCAAACATTACATTTGGGCTCAAATACAGACTCCTGTGATGTGATAAGGTTGCATCAGCCTACAAGGACTACAGCTTTAGGGGTCAGTCTATTGACCAAAGAAAGGAAGTTTCATTACAAAGTGTCAGTTTCTTGGAAACCTGACAAGTAGTATGGTGAATTGAGTAGTTTTCTTACTGGAGCATAAAGCACTATCTAATTTAGATCTTATATAGATTCTTTAATATAGATTCTAATATAGAATAACAATTCTAATCTATATTTTAAGAATTAAGAACAGTTCAAGAAGTTGCCATGTGATCCAGCAATCCCACTCCAGGGCATATATCCAGAAAAGATGAAAACTCTAATTCAAAAAGATACATGCACCCCAGTGTTCACAGTGGCACTATTTACAGTAGCCAAGGCTTGGAAGCAAACTAAATGTCCATCAACAAATAAATAGATAAAGAAGATGTGGTGTGTATGTGTGTGTATACTGGTAAATTACTCAGCCCTAAAAAGAATGAAATAATGCCATTTACAGCAAGATGGACGGACCTAGAGATTATCATACTAAGTGAAATGAGCCAGAAAGAGAAAGACAAATACCATATGATATCATTTATATGTGGAATCTAAAATGTGATATGTGAACTTATTTACAGAAACAGACTCACAGACATAGAAAACAAACTTAAATTTATCATAGGAAAAAGGGTGTGGGAGAAGGATAAATTAGGAGTTTGGGATTAGCAGATATGAACTTCTATATATGTAATACATAAACAACAGGATCCTGCTGTATAGCACACAGAACTATATTTCAATATCCTGTAATAAACCATAATAGAAAAGAACATTAAAAAATATATGTGTGTATATGTATGTATATACATGTGTGTGTGTATATATAAAATTGAATCACTTTTTTGTATGCCAGAAATGAACACAACATAGTAAGTATACTTCAATAAAATAGATAAATAAACTATAAATAAAAAACAGAAGAAAAGAGGAGCTAATTGGCAGAGAACAGTCCCATTCTTAATTTTGAATTTTGAGTAAATATTAGGAGAAATTTGGATTTTTTGTTCTGGAAAGAGTTTATACAATGACAATTGATAAAGGTAATTTTTACTGCCAATTTGAGAATAGCAAAAGAAATGTAATATGGAGGATTCTTATTCAGATATTCAGTTTTTTGGATTGAAAGAAAACAGATAATACTCTGTCCATTTTACAGATAAGAAAAACTAAGGCTTAGAAAGGTTAATTATTTTTTTCCTGAGGTTATATGGATAATTAGTATAGGTCTAGGGCTTGAAACAAAGTGTTTCTGAATCCAAAATCCATGCTTTTATTCTTGACATAATAAGGTAGATATAATAAATATTATAGATGATATAGAACCTAACAGTGGATTCAGAGACAGGGAAAGAAATTTGTTTGAGGAAATTGGAAGATAGTGGTACATTTCCCTATGGACCCTCACTAATACTGCTAGATGTTGATTTAATTTATATTAAGATGCTTTACAGCATCAAGAGTTGTCCATTGAACTAGTACAACCACTATGGAGAACAGCATGGAGATTCCTTAAAAAACTGGAAACAGAACTGCCATATGACCCAGCAATCCCACTGCTGGGCATACACACCGAGGAAACCAGATCTGAAAGAGACACATGTACCCCAATGTTCATCGCAGCACTGTTTATAATAGCCAGGACATGGAAGCAACCTAGATGCCCATCAGCAGACGAATGGATAAGAAAGCTGTGGTACATATACACAATGGAATATTACTCAGCCATTAAAAAGAATATATTTGAATCAGTTCTAATGAGATGGATGAAACTGGAGCCTAGTATATAGAGTGAAGTAAGCCAGAAAGAAAAACACCAATACAGTATAGTAATGCATATATATGGAATTTAGAAAGATGGTAACGATAACCCTTTATGTGAGACAGCAAGAGAGACACAGATGTATTGAACAGTCTTTTGAACTCTGTGGGAGAGGGCGAGGGCGGGATGATATGGGAGAATGGCATTGAAACATGTAAATTATCATATGTGAAACGAATCACCAGTCCAGGTTCGATGCATGATACAGGGTGCTCGGGGCTGATGCACTGGGATGACCCAGAGGGATGGGATGGGGGGGGCGGTGGGAGGGGGGTTCAGGATGGGGAACACATGTACACCCATGGTGGATTCATGTCAATGTATGACAAAACCAATACAATGTTGTAAAGTAAAATAAATAAATAATTTAAAAAATTAAATAAATAAAACAGTAAGTCAATTTAATTTATTAAAAAAAAAAGAGTTGTCCATTGACAGATGAATGGATAAAGAAGATATGGTACAATGGAATACTGTAAAAGTAAAAGTTGCTTAGTCATGTCTGACTCTGTGCGACCCCATGGACTACACAGTCCATGAATTCTCCAGGCCAGAATACTGGAGTGGGTAGCCTTTCCCTTCTCCAGTGGATCTTCCCAACTCAGGGATCAAATCCAGGTCTCCCACATTGCAGGCAGATTCTTTACTAGCTGAGCCACAAGGGAAGTCCAAGAATACTGGAGTGGGTAGCCTATTCTTTCTCCAGAGAATCTTCCTGACCCAGGAATCAAACTGGGGTGTCCTGCATTGCAAGCAGATTCTTTACCAACCAAGCTATCAGGGAAGCTACTCAGCCATAAAAAGGAACACATTCAAGTCAGTTCTAATGAAGTGGGTGTACCTAGAGCCTATTATACAAAGTAAGGGAGTCAGAAAGAGAAAAACAAATAAGGTATGTTAATGGATGTATATGGATTCTAGAAAGGTGGTACTGATGACCCTATTGACAGCGCAGCAGTGGAGATGCAGACATAGAGCATAGACTTATGGACAAGGGCGGGGAGAGGAAGGAGAGGGTGAGATGAGTGAGAGAGGAGCGTGGAAGCATATACACTACAATATGTAAAATAGCCAATGGAAATTTGCTATATGACTCGAGGAACTCAAGCCAGGGCTCTGTAACAATCTAGAGTGGGTAGGAAATGGGAGGAGGTGGGAAGGAGGTTCATGAGGAAGGGGACATGTGTACACCATGGCTAATTCGTGTTGGTGTATGGCAGAAATCAAACCAATATAGTAAAACAATCATCAATTAAAAACAACTATAACTTTTTAAAGTTTCTGAAAATTGAATAAAGTGTAGGCTCCTTATTTTAATCATATAATAATTATTTTACTAAATTTTTTATTATGAGAAATGTCAAACACAAAGTATACTACAATTACCAGCTATATATCCATTACATAGCTTCAATAATTTTCAACATTTTGCCAATTTAATTTCACCTATTTCCTCAATGTTGTTGCTGTTTGTATGAATAGTTAAAGAATCAGGCATTCTAGAGTTTCAATTCTAGATTTTTCAGTATGTATCTCCAACAATAAGGGTTCTAAAACTATAACAATGATATTATCATCCTTAATAAAATTAACAGTGACTTAGTATTCTCTAATATCCTGTCCATTTTCCTAATTACTTCAAAAATGTCTTATATTTAATTTGTTCAATTTAGGATCCAAAGAGCATATTCATGTTACATTGGTTGTTTTGTGTCTTAAATCTCAGTTATTTTGTAACATTTTCTCCTGCTTCTTCCTCTCCCCTCCACCCTCATCTTGCATGCCTTGAAATAGTTGGAGACACTGGGCCATTTGCTCAGTAGAATTTCCTACATTTTGCATTTGGCTGATTGCATCTTTATGGTGTTGTTTATGTTCTTGATATTGGTCCCAAGTCCATTTTACTGATTATATATTGGTGATTAAATTTAGAAGTTTAATTAAATTCAGTTTCACTTTGTTTTTTGAAGAAAAACTTTTTTTCTTCCTATTGTATTACACCATGAATCACATTATATTTGGTTGTTCTATTAGTTTCTATAGTGGTTGTGGTGGTATGTTGGCCAGGGCTTTCCATTATAAATGTTCCCATCAACATTTTGTTAATAGTTTAGCAAGCATTAATATTCATTGCCTAGGTCAATTATTTTGTTAAGAGTTAGAAAATGGTGATTTTGTAATATGACCATTTGTTTTGCATTAGCTGGAATTCTTCTGTAAATAAATTTGCTTCACTAGCCCTGAACTACAGTTTGTACAGGAGGGGCAAGATACTTGTTTGATTCCTTAATCTAAATTATCAGTTTTCATGGTAGTGGATTGGTACTCTAGCAACCTCCAGTGGTGACCAATGAAACATTTTTAGTATCATTGTGAACTTGTGTGTGTGTCTATATAAAATTAACTCAGGTACAATCATTATTCTTTTTGATGCTCAGACTGACTCTTTTAAGGCCAGTGAGAGCCCTTTAAGCTAATTCCTTTATTCTTCCAACATAACCATATTCAGTTCAGTTCAGTCGCTCAGTCGTGTCCGACTCTTTGCGACCCCATGAATTGCAGCATGCCAGGCCCCCCTGTCCATCACCAACTCCCGGAGTTTACTCAAACTCATGTCCATTGAGTCAGTGATGCCATCTAGCCATCTCATCCTCTGTCGTCCACTTATCCTCCTGCTCTCAATCCCTCCCAGCATCAGGGTCTTTTCCAATGAGTCAACTCTTCACATCAGGTGGCCAAAGTATTGGAGTTTCAGCTTCAGCATCAGTCCTTCCAATGAACACCCAGGACTGATCTCCTTCAGGATGGACTGGTTGGATCTCCTTGCAGCCCAAGGGACTCTCAAGAGTCTTCTCCAACACCATAGTTCAAAAGCATCAATTTTTCAGCACTCAGCTTTCTTCACAGTCCAACTCTCACATCCATACATGACCACTGGAAAAACCATAGCCTTGACCAGACGGACCTTTGTTGGCAAAGTAATGTCTCTGCTTTTTAATATGCTATCTAGGTTGGTTGGTCATAACTTTCCTTCCAAGGAGTAAGTGTCTTTTAATTTCATGGCTGCAATCACCATCTGCAATGATTTTGGAGCCCCCAAAAATAAAGTCTGACACTGTTTCCACTGTCTCCCCATCTATTTCCCATGAGGTGATGGGACCAGATGCCATAACCATATTAGTCTTTGATAAATTTCTACTCTTTTGTCACAATAGATACTGGAAACTCTCATACATTTCTTGCTCCACTTAGAATCAGCCATTTTTCCTAGTATCCCTGGTTCCTTTTTTTGGAAATGGTATTTGGAGATAATAATATAGTAATTAGAGAAATACATAATGCGTTTATGCTGATATTATAATTTAAATGGAAAACTATGGATTTTTGCTGAATTTTTATATTTTATGCTTGTATTTTTCCTCTTCCACTAAAAATTTTATTCTTCACAATATTAGAATAATCACTTATTTGCTTTATGCTATAATAAACCTATAATAGCTACACTAATAATGACACCAATATTAGTGCTAACAGTAAGACTAACAAGTATAATTTATCTTGGAGAGTTTTTGTCCTTATAATATATTCCATGAGAGATTTATAATTAATATTCTGTTTTGAAGTTGAGGTATTTCTCTATGTAGTTATGCCACCAACTTGATGTACAGTTCATTTGTTTTCATTTATTTTATTTTAATTGTTAAGAAATGTTCTTTTCTGTTTTGATTTTTAATTATGTAAAACATTGACATGATTCCAAATTCAACCTATGTAAAAAGATACAGTAAACAAATGTTTTCATCCCTGCCCCCTCCACATTTCCTCTTTTCTTCCCCATAGAAACCAGTTTTTATTAGTATTTGGTTTAGCCCTATACTATTTCTTCTTAAAAATATAAGGAAAATTATATTCACAGTAGTATTTTCCTTTACCTTCCTTAAAAAAAGGGAGAACATACCAAAAATATTACTCTACACTTTGCTTTTCAAAAAACTTAATATATCTTGGAGACCAATCTTTGTTAGTAAGTAGAGTGTGAATGTGGTACTACCTGTTGCAACACTCAGCTTCTTTTACATTACATTACATATGAATGTGCTATTGTGTGCCATATATATAGATCAAGACCCTTTTGGTTACAGGGACAGAAACTCTGTTAAAACTAACCTAAGCAAGATAATAGCAAAAAATAACTTTGGGAAATATAACGGACCACACACACATAATCTGGAATGTTGAAACCAGTATGTAACAAATGGGTAGACCCAGGGGCTTTAGTTCTTTTATTTAAGTTCTGTCTCTACTTCTGCCCTTTGTTTCTTCCGTGAGAACTTCATTCTCAGACTCTCTCTCTCAGTCCATATCATAGCTAAATTGGCCCATAGGCAGCTCCAAGCCAAAGTCATCTTTACAGATCAAGACTGTCCTGGGAAAAAGATCCTCCAGCTCCTTCCCAGTATCTGTAACCACCAACCAAAAAGGACTTTAATTGGCTTGTTTAGATCACATGCTCCTCTGAACCAATCACTGAATCTTTTGATCAGTTAGCTTAGATCTTATCTAACTCCAAAAACAAGAAGATGGTAGCTCTCTTGACTTTTAGTCTTACCAAAGCTACTAAAAGGAAGACTTGCAAGGCAGAAAAAATCTTACAGATATCCACACCGTTGTGGAAAGACTCAATTTCCCTACTACTTTTCTCTGTGGAACCTATTGAAAAATCTTAGTCTGGACACTGATTACCATTATGTGACTTGTTCTTCACAAGACATGGTACAAATCCTTCATTTACACTTTGGGTCTTCCCCTAATCTTTCTTTCAGTCAGACTGTAATACTGCAATAGAGTTATTGAAAGAAACATGGTCACTGAAATGACATTACAGTTCTCAGTTCTAGCAGGTCTTTCAGAAGATACTCAGGTGATTTTAATTTGAACTGTGATAACAATGATAACTCAAGATTAAAATATTTGAGAAAACATCCAGGAACCCATCCCTCCTCTTAATCTATCCAGATGCCATTGAGGACTATTTCAAACATGATTGAGGTTTCCCAGGTGGTGCTAGTGGTAAAGAATCTGCCTGTCAATGCAGGAGACACAAGAGATGCAGGTTCAATTGCTGGATTGGGAAGAGCCCCTGGAGTAGGAAATGGCAACCAGTGCAGTATTCTTGCCTGGGAAATCCCATGGACAGAGAAGCCTGGTGGGCTACAGTGCATGGGCCTGCACAGTGCTCAGCTTTAGCTTTAGCTGAGCACAAGCTAAAGCATGAATACACATGCATTAATTGATTTCATTAATATAGTTTTCTAATGATCTGAGTGCCTTTAAATCTGCTAATAAATTGAGTATCAAATTTGGTATCCAACCTGAAATTTATAAAGGCAAGTATTAGCACAAGTATAGAATGAAAACAAATGTAAATCTAAGTCTATATGTCAAGTTCAGAACTTAATGTCCACAAGTGCTTCAGCTTTATTTGGTTTACTTAAGTCCATTTTTCTGATCTCTCTCCTCCCTATGGTAAGAAATCCAAGTCTCTCTGAGTAGCTTTCTGGTTCTTAGGACTGTGAGGTTTCTATATCTTTTTTATATCTTTTCTATATCTTACCTCAATCTCCCCTCACCTATAATGTGAATTAATTAGGGGTGGAGTTTAAAGGTTAGAGAAATTCACCGTACTGCTTAGGGAGTTCAGTCCTAGAAACTGAGAAAAATCTTTGAGATACTCTTAACTATTTAAAAGTATATAGACAAAACTTATATGGGCATTTAGAAAAAAACTGTCTTAAGAAAACTCTTTTTCAAAGATAGGTGTAACCACTTCAGGGTGTGTGTGCATGCTAAGTCACTTCAGTTGTGTCCGACTCGTTGTGACCCCATGAACTGTAGCCCACCAGGCTCCTTTGTCCATGAGATTCTCTTGGCAAGAATACTGGAGTGGGTTGCCATGCCCTCCTCCAGGGGACCTTCCTGACCCAGGGATCAAACCCTTGTCTCTTATGTCTCTTACATTGGCAGGCAGATTCTTTACTACTAGTACCACCTGGGAAGCCCGCTTCAGGATGTGAGGGACAGCAATAAAATGAAGATTAATGGTTTTGCTTAGCTTCAGAGATTGTAGTACAGCACTGAGAATATCTAGCTAATTCAGCAAGCGCTTCTCATACACCTTATCACCTCTATTGGCCGAAGTTTTCTCATATATAGAATGATAGGTGGGCTATATCACCTCCACAAACCCTAGGTATCTTTATTTTAGTTTATAACACATGGTCTTTAGTGCTGAAGGAATGAAACCGTGGATTAATATAGAGTTTAAAGTAAGACATCAGAGAAAATGTGTTTCCCTATGAATTTTTACCTTTAAGCAAAGATACCTTTCCTCTCATAAGGACAGATATGGTAAAATGGAGAATCAGCTTTGTGGTTGGCATGAAGCTATCAGGCCTTTGTTTTGAAGTTTCAAATCTCCAATGCTAGGAGGAATTCTTATAGAAGTAGAGGTATAGTTACAAAAAATGAACTGGAACCAGTCCTTACAGAAGTTTGCTTTATTAAAAATCCCATATCAGTCAGTCAGTCAGTTCAGTCACTCAGTCATGTCTGACTCTTTGCAACCCCATGAATCGCAGCATGCCAGGCCCCCCTGTCCATCACCAACTCCCGGAGTTTACTCAAACTCATGCCCATCGAGTCGGTGATGCCATCCAGCCATCTCATCCTCTGTCGTCCCCTTCTCCTCCTGCCCTCAGTCTTTCCCAGCATCAGGGTCTTTTCCAATGAGTCAGCTCTTCACATCAGGTGGCCAAAGTATTGGAGTTTCAGCTTCAGCATCAGTCCTTCCAATGAACACCCAGGACTGATCTCCTTCAGGATGGACTGGTTGGATCTCCTTGCAGTCCAAGGGACTCTCAAGAGTCTTCTCCAACACCATAGTTCAAAAGCATCAATTTTTCGGCGCTCAGCTTTTTTCACAGTCCAACTCTCACATCCATACATGACCACTGGAAAAACCATAGCCTTGACCAGACAGACCTTTGTTGGCAAAGTAATGCCTCTGCTTTTTAATATGCTATCTAGGTTGGTCATAACTTTCCTTCCAAGGAGTTAGTGTCTTTTAATTTCATGGCTGCAGTCACCATCTGCAGTGATTTTGGAGCCCAAAAAATGAAGTCTGACACTATTTCCGCTGTCTCCCCATCTATTTCCCATGAGGTGAAAAATCCCATATAGATGCATTAAAAAGGAACTCTGATGACAGTTTTTATATTTTGAAAAAAAAAATTAATGGAAGAAATTGCCACCAGTAGCTTACAGACCATACTGAAATTATTGTGGAGAGACTGAAGTGACTGAACTCAAAAATAGACATACTGTTTTGCACATGTGTCCCATGGTGAAAAGAGAAAGATACCAAATCCTGGGTGAGATTGACTTTATAAAAGATCCATTTTCATGTAAAAACTTGCACCTTTTTAATGAGCCAGAATTTTTGTGGGTGAGTTATGTTAATGACAGACTCAGGTGTGCAAAACCTTCTCTGTGTCATTGAGAGATGTGATCCTTTAGTATGTAAAGTGTGTTGAAATCAAAGGTAACTTTCATAAGATCCATATTGGTTGCTTAATGCATAGTATGGCTGACATCTAGTGCATGCTAAAAAGCAACCTGAAAACCCCAAACATAACATGGTTTTGTGCATTAATGCTGCTGAGGAAAGTGCTAGCTATTAAATATTTTCAAAGTATTAAATATCTTATATTCAGTCTTAAGCAAGATTTTTAAAATCACTTACTCTCATGTTGCAGTTGATATGTAAATTTTTGCAGTTTTACAGATTAATGCATTTAAACTGCTTAAAAATGCTTCCATTTTAAAATAGTTTGCATCATGTAAGAGTTAATTCCAATTCTCTCATACCAGTAAAATATTTCATCAAGTGGAATTGAATCTTCATCTCTCAGTTTGTACAAAAAAAAGAAAATTCAAAAGTGGAATCAGAAATTAAATTGAAGTGTAAGCGATATGTTTTTAGTAAAATAATAATAACATATGGCTGATGTTTTCAAAGCTTGGTTTTTATTTTATTTTAAAGTTTGTTTCATGTATAGTTTCAACAGGGTTTTCCAGCAGGTGTCACTGTAGGCAAATATAAAATGACAGATACATAGTTTATACAGCTTGCTACTGGTGGTTCCTTGAGAAAAGAGCAGGTTGTGTTCAGACTTCTCAATTATTATTTTGTATTTTGTTGTTGTTGTTAATATCAGTCTCCTAGTATTATTTTCTGTTCCTGTTGATGCATTCACGAGTTAGAAATACTACTCAGCCAAGTGAACAGAGGCAGCGCAGTGTACACTCTGAAATGATGCCATGACAAAGAGCTCCCATTTTCAGGGATGGAACTGTTATAATTTTGTAGGAGAGAATCTTGAATCTTGAAAAGTCAAGTTAAAGACTAACATTTTAATTCTGATATCTCTTGGGGATCTTCCCTAACAGTATAATAAATTTCTAATTTTTATGCTTACTGTATAAGATTGTTATAAAACTAAAGTTTCATCAGGAAGGAAAAGCTTTCAAATTATTCAGCAAAAGTATTAGTCTGGGATAAGTATGAGAAAGGGAAGAGTAGTAGTAATATTATTGGTTCCTTGAAATTATGCTTCAATAGGTGAGTTAGATTTGAATTCATATTATTCAGCCTGCAAAGAATATCTCATTAGGCCCCAGAACAGCCATTTCTGAGTATATTCTCAAAATGAAATCCGGAAAACCTATTATTTCTGCCCCCACCCCTCTTCTTTTTAGTATGCACAGCACAGGGAAAGGGAAGCAGGGTGTTAAGGTACTGATGGGAGGAATTTTTCAGGAGCTATTTTTGCTGATTTCAAAGTTTTTCTGTTTCCTGGTGGCTAGGAGCTTTCGTAGTGTCTAAAGCAGGGTTTACTCTGCATCTGTAGACTAGATTTGGCTGTTGACAATTTGACATGTGCATATAGAGTTTAAAGAGAAATGCACAACAGAAAGTGGTTCAGCATTCTCTTCTGATCCCATTCTCAATGAAAAAGTCTGCATGATCGGAAAAATTACATATTACACAGTTCATTCTTAGGAGGACAAAGTTATATTACATGGATCCAGGCAGGTAAGTAAAAATATTACTTTATTCATATTACAATCAACTCACAAACTCTCAGGGAAAATTGCTGGTTTCTCTGACTAGAGTTCTTGAGCCCAAAATAGGATCCACATCTCCTGACTCACTTCTTTCCTCTAGAACATGTTGCCTAAAATAGGAAGTCTTGTTTTTCTTTTTTTTTGCATCTGAAAACACATTTTCTTTTTAATAATACTGCTAGGGTTGATTAAGGCCGATTCTTTACCTGGACTGTGTTAAGTATGTCAAATATGTTCTCTTGGTAGATTTCTCCTTCCTCCTCTTTCCTAGGAGGTGGGGTATGGTGTCCCCCTATGACACTGACACAGGAACAGATTCAAAGCACTTAACATGTTCAGGATCCTGTAGCCAGGAAGAATGGAGGAGGGGCCTGGATTTGGGTGTTTTCAAGTCCAAAAGCCTTTTGTTCTTTTTTTGAAAATTAATTTATTTTTAATTAGGAGATAATTGCTTTACAATTTTGTGTTGGTTGCTGCCATACATCAACATGAATCAGCCACAGGTACACATATGTTCCGTTCTTCTTTAAACTCACTCCCACCTCCCACCGCAACCCAGCCCGCTAGGTTGTCACAGAGCACCAGGTTGAGCTCCCTGTGTTATACGGCAACTTTCCATTAGTTATCTATTTTACATATGGTAATGTTTATATTTCAATGCTGCTGTCTCTATTCGGCCCACCCTCTCCTGTCCCCACTGTGTTCATAAGCCTGTTCTCAAATCCTTTGTTTTTAACCTCTACACAAAGTGGACTGTTATGTAGGAGAATAACAAAACTCTCATTGGCAAGTCACACAAAAAAGAAAAACATCCCTTTTCCTGCATTTTGTGGGCTTTTAAGTTAAAGTCAGCTTCAGCATGTCTACAGCGTTTGGGTACAATCCTGTGGGGTGACTGGCTATTGTTCAGGGTGATGATCTCAGGATCCCTAGTGCTGTTTCCCTGATTTTGCTTATTAAGCAGAACCATATATTTATATGTTTAAGTCAGGATTCTTAACAAAATCGAAAGCTCTTCTGGAAAAAGAGAAAACTCAGGAGCTACAAACTGATCATTATAATCTCATAGCATATTACATTTAGGGTTAGGGTTAGGGAAGGGTTAGGGTTCTTAGAAGGACTAAGAACTATCTTAAAGTTCAGTTTGTGACATGTTAGAATGGTTCCATTTGAGGCTTTGGAGTCATTTAGACTGTAACTTGTATAACTATAACATGATTAAGAGTTTACAATGGATTTGAAGTCAGAGAATCCTGGAATGAAACTGTGACTAACTTTCCTAACCTCAGTTTTCTCATCTCTAAGATGGGATAATAGCAAATCCCAGCAAAAACGTATCCAGTGGTTAGTATGTGCGAGGCACTGTACTAAGTGCTTTAAGGCTATCTCCCTGTATCTTTCCATAACCCAGTAGGACAGGTACTGTTATTTTATCCCCATTTTACAGAGGAAAGAACTGAGGCTGAGCGGTTAAGTCCTTCACCTGAGACAGTGAGCTAGTAAGTAGTAGAAATGGGATTTCAACAAAGCTTTGATTCTTAACGGCTCTTAACTACCACAGGAAAATGCCTTCTTACATAGTTATTATGAATATCAAGAGAAAAATTTTAATGAGGTAATGTACAGGAGGTATTTATGTGGGCATGTAATAGAAAGACAATCTTTTGGTCTGTTTTTGAAACTACGGAGGAGTCTGATAAACTTAACCCTGAGAATACAAGAGAAACTAAGAATCTGTCTTAGGGAAATAAGAATCTATTTTAAGGAATCACTGATTATTTGGTTCTCATTTTCCTAGTATTTCATTAGTTAATGTTTATGGTAGAAATTATGCTCAGGTATTCGTGTACATACACAGAGTTTTTAGTTAAAAATAGAATATATAAGAACATACAATATATTAGAAATCATAAAAGTTAATTTAAAAGTTTATATAAGATAACAATTTACTTTTAAAAATATAAATGTCTATTTTCTTATGTGTCCTCATATGGCAGAAGGTGGCAGAGAGCTCTCTGGGGTCATTTTAAAAGGCACTCATATCATTCATAAGGGCTCCACCTTAGGACCTCTTCTCCCCACAGAGGCCCTACTTCTTAATACTGTCACATTGGGGGTTAAGATTTTTAACAAATGAATTTTGGGAGAACACAGACATTCAGTCTACCCAATACTCTATTATGGCTTATATGAGAAAAGAATCTAAAAAGAGTGGATATATGTATACTGAGTAGCTTTTTATACACATGAAGGTAACACAACATTGGAAATCAACTATACTCCAATTAAAAAAACATTCAGTCTGTACCAAGTAGTTCTGCTTTGAAACAGGAAGATACAATGAGCTTAAACTCAATAGAAGAGTAAGAGGACAAAGTGATGTTTTCTCTCTGATAACTATTAGGAGAGCTCTAAAGGCTATAGATGTCAAGACTCTCCAAGACCTTGAAACACTTGATCAAAAACAACAGAAAGATATGGACGTGCTTGGTTCTGTGGTTATTTGATGCTGGAATCCAAAGTATGAGACATTTAAGACTTTTACCTCAAAGTAAAATGGAAAACTGGAATTAGATTAAAATGGTTTAATAATTGTTGAAGCTTAATGGAAAAAGTACTTAATTTAAATTTCTTTCAATTTTGTCCTGTTACATATTATAGTCGCCTTCTGCTTTTTGTGACCTCTGATCACCATTTCACTTGGCATACAAGATGATTTACTTCTTTGCTTGTGAAGAAGTAAATCGGGTCCCATCACCTGCCTGCTTATAGGTTTTCCTAAATGGCTTCTGGAATGTGAGTGGTAGGGCTCTTCACTCATAATTCCCAGGCCAGTGGCCTTTTTAATCTCTATGGAGCACTCTGACTCCAAGCCTGCCCCTGCTCCCGCATTTACTTGGTGGATGTCAGTTCTCAATTTGGTGTCCCTGCATCCCAGACAAACACAGACCTAAGTCCTAAAGAGAATAGAAGCATAGCATTCATTGGAAAAAAGAACAGGTTGTTCTTTGAGAACTATTTATGAAAATTTATGTACACATATATAGGTGTATACAAACTCACACAGACACACACCCGATATCATTTCCAGGAGCACAAGCAAGTGATTTTAAGGATTACTTGAGAGTATTTATGATGTTGAAGTAGTTTTTATAATTTGGTGTGGGTCGCTAACTGGGTTAAATTAAGAGAAAAAATACATAGTTTTAAAATGAGAAGGTGAGATGCTGGTAAAGAGGGGGGAAAAAAGCAGAGATTTGGGCAGTGGACACTTGGTAAAAGATTTTAATGTCAATTTCGGTAAGCATGACTTCTCTGAGTAAACTGCCTGAGGTGATCTGTCATTTATCCATTCATTCCCTTCATTCCACTATGTATCTTCCTTTTTAATCTTCCCCCCCAAAATTTTAAAGTATCTTTCTACATTTCCCAGGAGAACTGGCTTTAAAGCATATTTTTTTTAACCCAAAGAAAAAATTGGGGAGATTAAAACTGAGAAATCTTTAACCATTCCCAAAGGCCCATCCATCCATCCATCTATTCACCTATTCATTAATTCATCTGTACATACATACATCATTCATTCACTATTAAATACCAACTCCATTCTAGATGCTATGCTGAGAATTGGCATTCAAGGACAAATATCCTTCCCCATTGCTGGAGGTGAGTTTATTATACTATGAAACAGGTTCAAGTTTTAGGATGATCATTGAACTGAGAATCAGAGGAACTGAGTTTGCCTTTTTCTTTTACCCTTACTCATTTCCCTCTTTTCTTCTTTCCTGAGCCTTGTGTACCCATTTCCTCATCTTGTCTGTGAAAAAAAAGTAGACCTCTGACATGTGAGAGGCATTCTCTTGGCTCTAAACATACTGCCCAATATGTAGTCGCCTTTAATAACATTTTATTAAATAAATTAATGAATGTTATACCCAGAGGTCTTCAAGAATTCATATTTAGGAATAATAATAGCAACCTTTCCCTGTCAAATCAATCAAAATATAGCTAGTTGAAATAACCTGTTCAGATGGGAGCAGATGGTAAATGTCAAATTGTGAAGCTCTATTATGATGACCTTTCTTCCCCAACTTAGACCATTTAACCCTTTCATGCTATGAGATCATCCAAGGCCATCTCTGAGTACCTTATGGTAGAGAAAAATACTCATTTGTTTAAAATTATGAGTAAATTCAGAATAAATTTTACGATTTTCACATTCTCATGTAGTGGATAAAAAATATAAAACTGCTATCATGATATGTTCTGAGAAATTTTTAGAGTTAGAAAAAAGCTCCTAATGCTTGAAAAGATAGGGAAATCATCCTGTAGATTATTATCTTGGGGAAGTACATTATTACAGGGAGGGCTAGCCGAATGAATGATAGTTAAAATTTTCCGAGTGTTCTGGTGCTTTACATGTATTAAATCATTAATTCTCACAGAAACCCCATAGTTGAGCCCTGTTATTATTAAGATCTGTATTTTAGAGGTGAGAAAATGTGCACAAAAGACCAAGACTTAAGTTCTTTGCACTGGTAAGTGGTAGAGCCAGGATTTGAAGCCAGCCAATCTGATTTTAAGGTTCACATTTTAAACCACTTCTTATTATGCTTCCAAAATATGTTTTGTTCTTCTTTTGTACTATTTTTGTTAGATCACATCAAGCTAAAAGTTGAACAAAAGTATGTAAGGAAGATGATTACATACCCAAAAAACCCAGTGGCATCAAACTATTAATATGCATGTTAAGGAATTTTACTTGTATTTAAAAACTTTAATTTTGGCATTCTTTATACATAATGATAAAATATATGTATATATTCTCATTTCTAGACTCACAATAATTATGCAATTTCCTTCACTTAAGGTAGAATAAACTGTTAATAAATTGAGTGGTTGGCGCATAAAGACTGTTAAAAACCACTTCAAATAACATGACAATCTCATCTTTACAGTAATACCAGGTTGTTAATTAGAAGAACTACCTAAATACAGAGATTATAGTTAAAATCGCTTTGAGTGGGTGGTGGTAATGATGCACTGCCTGTTTTACAACATCCTCTATGCCATGCACTTCAACTCCTATTTTTTAAAGTAAAAATTTCCAGCACTACTAAAAAATTCCTTTTCCTAAGCATGAGATTTCTCTGAAAAAATAAAGGTCTTGCTAATTAAATAGTTCTATAAACAAAGCATCCGTATCAGTGTGGAAATATGTAGGAACAAAAAATTAAGGCAGGAAATGACTTCTACTCTAGGTGCAAAAGAGGAAAATGTCATTCCCATTGAACCTTTTGGTGATGCTAGTTCTAGAAAACTTTAAAATACCCGGCTAGCCGAATTAAAAAAATTTTTATTTAATAAAAGTCATTTTTACTTTCAGTAGTGGCCACCTTTGTATACTTTTGAGCACAGTAAAGATCTCTCCAGTCTTAATGTCACCACTCATCTCCAGAGAAGGACCCAAGATCTTTTTTCCCATGGTCTTTGATTGTTTCCACATTCCCAGTAGCAGCGTCTCTCATCAGGATTGAGTCTTGAGCAGTCATAACACTTCCATTTAATTCTGTAGCCAAGCAGTGTTTGTTCCATAAACAATTCTTAAGTATTGTCAATGTCCCAGGCCTTGAGCAAGAATGGGGGAATACCTTCATGAGTAAGAAATGGGCCTTGAACTTACCTGAAGAAAGAATCTGTCTAAGAGTGTCAGAAAGAGAATTTCAGTCAGAATGAAAGGACTTAAAGACTAAGAGTGGGGCTGAGGAATTGGTCAGGCTTGAATTTGAGGTCTGTGCTGTGCAGTCTGAACAAGAATCACTGGGAGGATTCTTGATAAAGGTATATGATTCCAGGCCCAGTGCCAAGCATAGATATTTTCATAGATATTCTTTCAGGTGGTTCAGGTCACCTCCTGACCACCCTTTCTAAAGTTACCTCTTATCCCAGCCAGGATCTTTATTTAGTTATGTAATGATTACCAACCTCCACCCCCATCCCCAAGACATACACTGGACTGTAAGCTCCATGAGGACAAGGATGTGTCTCGTTCGTTGCTATATCTCCAGCACCTGAATAGTGCCTGGCACATAGTAGGTGCTTAATAAAGATTACCAATATTGCTAATGGTAGAAAACATGGAAGTACATGGTGATTCATAGACATTGTATAGCTGTAGATCAGGGCTCATTTATGGGGTAGAGATCAAGCTAGAGGCACACTCAATGTTTTTACTAAAAGCTGCTAAAGGGTCTGGATTTTATCTGGCAGATATTAGTAGATATTTGAAAAAGAATCAAAGTTCACCTTGTTTGTAGTCATTGGGAGCAGAAAGTCATCAGCTGATTCTTGGTGTTGTGATTTAAGAAATGCCAAAGCCTCACTTTGAGAAAATTCTCCCAATTTTTCTTCTGAAGACACTGAAGTCCTATGTATTTGGAAGGAGTCACACAGACTTTCTGTTCCAGCCAAACACTGTTCACCTCCAGAAAGAAAGTAGAATGTTTATTATTTAGATAAGCAAATTTCTATGTTGTTTCTTATTGGTTCAAAGAGAATTGTAACTGGACTTGCTTTTAATTTTGTGAGGGAGGAATGGAGTCTACCCAGCTGGTTGTAGAACCACTGGTTCTCCATTATGTTTCTTCTGTGGGCTCCCCTGTCTTCCCTGCTTTGGCCTTCTGGTGAAGTTGCCATTCACAAACTCACTGGTCACCGCGATTGGTTCAGGGATGTGCACCTAACCCAAGCAGGGTAAGTTAGAGTCACCCCTGGGGTAGATACAGATGCCTAAAGGGTTACTTGATGTTTGAAATTAAATGTCACTCATTAAATGAATGGGTTGAATAGGTCATATTTATGTCTTGTCAAGTGGTATTGCCATATAACAGTTCACAAAATAGGAACTTCCCAGTTTTATGATATATAATATCTTCCTAAAAACATGCAGTATTATAGAATAGACTAAACATGAGCTATTTAGTTATTTGTTAGATGATGTTACATAGCAAATAGGGTGGCAGTGGCATCAATATAGTATAGGATATTTATTTGGCAACACCAATGAATAGAATCAAGAAATGACATCTTACCTGTCAAGTTTATTTCAACTGGATTTGTGCTTAGTGTTCCCAAAGGCTGCTAAAATTTTTATGATTATATTAAAAAGATAAAATATTAATTTTGTCTGAAATTGTGACTCAAGGTGCTTTGACAACTTGTATATTTAACCTTTATAAATATTTTTGTGGACTTCACTGTGAACCCTAGCACTTTTAACAACATGTACTTTACAACATATATTCCACAAATATTTTATGCCATGCTTTTCTCTGCTCTTAGCTGCTATAGTACACATCAGGCTCAAAGAAGTTCTTTTTCTCTCCTTGGACTGAATGGTCCATTTTTCCTATGGTGTAGTAAGCATCATTTACACACATATTGTAGACGTATAGACCTCACTGCCTTGCCAAAGGCTCTGTGCCAAGTGATGTATCTATAAAGATGATTAAGATACCATGTCTGCCCTCTAGAAGTTCACAGTCCACTGACCAGGTTTATTGTCTATCTGGAACTTTAAAGTTCAAGGGCTGAACAAAGAGACTGGAAGGAGGCAAGAGATAAAGGTGGAATAGCAAGCACAGAATGGATAGTAAAAATTTCTGTTATCTCCCCTTTCCCAAATTTGGCCTTTTATTCTGGAGGCTGTCTTCTCTTTGAAAATAAGGAAATGACAGGATTAGATTTAAATGTTAGCAAAAGCACTTTGGTGGGAGTGAAGAGCAGGTTAAAAGGGATCTGTTAAGAGTTGAACTGTGTCCTCTTACAAAAAAGATAGTTGATTTTCTAACTCCTAGCCCCTCAGATTGTAATCTTGTTTGGAAATAGTGGGTCACTGCCGATGTAATTAGTTATGATGAAAACATCCTGCAGTCAAGTGGTTCCCTAATCCAGTATGATTGGTGTTCTTATAACAAAGGGAAATTTGGACACAGAAACAGATGTGCACAGAGGGAAGATGATGTGAAGAGGTGCAGGGAGAAGATGGCCATCTCCAAGTCAAGGAGAGAGGCCTGGGACAGATAGTTCCCTCATAGCCCTCAGGAAGAACCAACTCTACTATTACAGTAATTCTGGACATTCGCTCTCCAGAACTGAGGCAATCAATTTCTATTGTTTAAGGGAGCCAGCTTGTGGTAGTTTTCTAATGAAACAAATAACTGAAGATTGAAGGCCAGTTAAGAGGACCAATGAGGGCCTAAACTAAGGTGGGACGGGTTGAAGAGAAAGGATTTGAAAAATATTTAGGAAGGAGAATTGACAGACAGTGGTGACCAATTGGATATGTGGAGTTAACATAGTGATTAAAATGAACCTAGATTTTAGTCCTGGCTCTCTTCCTCCTCACCTGTTTGAATCTGAACAAGGCATTCATCCTCTTTATGCTTGTTTCTTATCTGTAGAGTGAATCATGATAGTTCCTATCTCATTGGGTTGTTGTGACTGTCAAGAGAGTGCAGGTTAAAATTTATTACAGTGATATGGTAAATACTTAATATGATAATCTTGGTAAATATAGTAAATAATAAGTGGGGTTTTTTTTTTTGTTTTTTTTTTTAATATGTGGGTTGTGTAAAGGGGATTGAGAATGACTCAAATTTCTGACTCGGCCATCAGACAAGGCCATGCTATTATTCAAGGAGAAGAAAAAGAGAAAAATGGATTTGGGAGGCAACATAGTAAATTCAGTTTTAATTAAATTTAAAACATACAAGCAAATTATTTGTCATTAAAATTATACTGCCTTACCTTTTATGTTGACTTTCATAGAGTTCAAGTTTATATTTTTAACTTAACAAAAGTTTATGTTGTCAGTTGGAGATAGTCTCACAAGGAAAATGAGATGAGCACCATTGAGTTTTTAGGTTGCTAGAGAGAAAGGATTGTAAACTCATATTTCTTTAAAATTCCTTAAAAAACCTGTATTGATTGAAATGGCTATTGTAGTGGTGAACTGAAATATTGACTTGTCAGTTCAACCAATAATTAGCTCTTAATTAACCTTCAGTTGTCACTTATGACCACCCTCTCTCTTGGATAATGATCTTAGATGTGGCGATCTATACCAGAGAAATTGAGTCATCTGATGGAGGTTATCCTTGGCTAAGTTTTAGTTCTAAGTTTGCCAGATAAAATACAGGAGACCCACTTAAATTTGAACCTCAGAAAAACAATGAATACTTTTTAATCTTCAATATGCTTCCCCACAATTTGCACAGGACATATTTATACTAAAAAAAAATATTTGTCATTTATAATGTGTCACTTAAATCCACATTAAGTGATATCCTGCATTTTTATGTGTTAAATCTGGCAACCCTATCTTAATTGTCTTGATGGAATGTACTTCTGTAGAAATATTTTTTAAAAGTGAGCTTTAATCATCCTCACTTGAGACATAGTGTACTTATAACTTGGTATACACTATTTCTCAAGAGAATTTCTTGAGCTCAGGGATTTGCAATTAATGATTTAATGGTAAAAATATAAGCAACTACAATGGGAATAAACACTGCCAAAGATAACACAATATTTAACAATGTATAGAGGTCAAAAGGATCAACCGCATCTACAGTTTCTCAGAGTGACATTTTTTGTAAGACTTTATTTAACAGATTAATTCCATGAGCAGCTATGTTGTTTTCTGTCTACTAATGAGTAGATTAAAATATAATGACTGCATGCTTGTCTCATGAAGATGACAAACCCTCTATGTTGCATCTTTGTATAATGTGTTTCATATATAACTTATATACCCTAAGAAATAAAACTGTAAGCTACTTTAAAAATTATTAGACTCATAGTGACATTTTAGATAGAAGATGAGATGTGGTTAAATGCCATGTGATTTCAATTTAGGCTTTGATTTTATCCATGAGGCCCCTTTTTGCTTTCTTTCATCTCATCTATTCCAATACCTTTTGAATATGACTAGAAGCCATCATGGGATCATTCTGCCTCTGTCTTGACCATTCATAGCCAAAATACTTGGCACAAATGGGAAAACTGGTAAGTTTTTCTTCTAAATCTAGGCATGTGATTTGGTTTGCTGCAGAAATTGTAGTGGTTAGTTTGTGTTTGTTCACTTAAAATTAATCAGATCTTTTGCTACAAGTCATGCTATTTTGACTTTTTAGAATGATTTATCTTCTTACTTCCTGTAACTTACTATAATGCTTGTGAAGTAATCATGAAGAGATGAAAATTATACTTCTCACTTTCCCAAGTATTTGCTTAAGTATTTTATTTTATTTATTTTTTATTTTTTATTTTTATTTTTTATTTTATTTTATTTTTTTTTCCAGTGGGTTTTGTCATACATTGATATGAATCAGCCATGGATTTACATGTATTCCCAATCCCGATGCTTAAGTATTTTAAATGAATGCTAGTTATAAAAAATGTCCAAGAGAAATTCAAAACACAAATACTTTGAGATTCACTCCTAAGGAGAACAAAGTAATATCAAGCAGTTACCAGATTACAAATTGTCTGAGAAATTTATTTATAAAATTCTAATTTATGTTTGAAAAAAAGGCAACACACAGGGATTGTGCTCATCATTTTTTTCATTAGCCCATGATCACAAAACTGCTCAGACCTGTCTTGCCACTTCTGGAGGCATTCTGGTAGAAATGATTCTTTTCCTTCAGCAAATAGACACCTATTTTTCCCTTTATTTTTTTGTTCTTTATTTCTAACGGACTATGGAGAGGAATAGAGGGATACATTCATTACAAGACCCATAAGATTCTACCCTGTAAACATTTGTTCCTTCTGGGTTTGGGATAAAAGCAATGCTGCAAAGGAAGTTTACAGAACTACAACATACATAGGGAGCTTTGGAAGCATATGGGAGGAGTACCTAACCGATGCCATCATTGAAGGAAGACTGCTGAGAGGAAGTGACTTCTAAATTGAGAAAGAAAGGATAAGTAGAAGTGGATAGTGAAGAGACTATTCCAGGTGGAGGGAAAAGTACATAGAGAGACCCAAGAGCTGATAGAGATCTGCTAATTAGTTAGAGAATTGAACTTAGTTTAATTTGCCAACTAGAGTTCTAGGCCAGATTAAGAAAATGTCATAAATCATAAAAAAGAGAATTTTATCCTGAAGGCTTTGCTGAAGAATCAATGAAAATTTTAATGTTGTGGAGGACATAGTAAGATTTATACTGTTTCAAAGGTGTAGAGAATGGACCCGAGTATAAAATGAAAAGTCAGGAGAGCTAGTATGATGCTTTTCCGGTAATCCAGGTGAGGTGATGGTGACCTGACCAGAAAATTGGCTACAGGAAAGAGAACACTGAATAGCTCCAAGAAATATTTAAATGGCAGAGTTGACTGAATTTGATTGTTGGGTCATGGAGAATGAAATGAGGGAGGTCAGAGGATGATTTCCAAATGTTTGGATTGGGAAATTAGTTGGATAAGCTGTAATATAATAAAAAGTAGAGGACAGATGTGTACATGGAAGAGTTAATGGCAAGATAAAAATGAGTTAAACTTTAAGCATATTTTGAACACTTGTGGATACTGAATTATTCAGTCAACACATATTAATGAAATACCAGCTACATGCCAGATAGTGTGAATGAAGGTCTTAGAAGTAGAGACAGCAGTTATATATTTTAAAGATTATAATCTAGTATATTTTAAAGATTATAATCTAGTTGAGGAGATATACGGTATCTAAGTAATCAAAATAATAAATATATACAATAAATATGATCCCTGTATGTAGTGGAGGAAAACACATTTATGAATTGATTTGTTTCTACTTAAAAGTATGTTCAGAGACATCAGGTAGATACAATACTGCCTGGCAATAGCTTGTTAATCTCTGATCCAACCTTCTCTTTCCTCAGAGTACCAGCAGCCCCTTTTCTCTTCTCACTTTCAACACAATTCACAAAAGAGAAACAATTCATCTTTCTGTTATGAAAATCTATCAGCCAAATTTGTAGATTTATATCCAACATACTCTTTCTTCCCATTTATGCACAAGGATAAGGTGTCTTTATCCTTCCTGAGGTCAAGTTATCTCCTTGTACACAGAAGCCAGTCTTCTCTTTTCTACTCAAGGGTATTATGTAATAATCCCATCTTAAAAGTAAAACATCATCTCTAACTTCGTGTGTTCCTCTATCCCTACCTTATTTCTCTGCCCCCCTTTATAGCAAAACTCTCCACAAGAGTTGTTGATTTTTTAATATCAGCTTCCTTGAAATATAGTTGTCATGTAAAACTGTAAGATATTTAAAGCATGCATTGTGGTGATTTGATATGCATATACATAGTAAAAGAATTTTCAGCCATCTAATTAATTAACATGTCCATCTCCTAACATATTTATCTTTTATCTGGGAAAGGAAGTGAGAGCATTTAAGTTCTGCTTTCTTAGCAAATTTAAATGGTATGTAATATTTAAAGAGGAATTAATTTATGACAAAATAGGCAAGATTATTCAAGAGGGCAAGCATTGTCTCTTCAATAAATGGTGCTGAGAAAACTGGGCAGCCACATGCAAAGAAGTGGTTTATTTTTTTGACAACTAATTAATTTTTATTAATCTTACTCAGTGAATGCATAGAGTATTAAATAATTTTTGTAGTGAGTTTCTGAGGAAACTTCAGGGGACATACTTCATTTCTTTCTGGCCTTTACTGCTGACTTGGTGCCCTTGCCTGCTGAGGATGACTTCTTATCCACAGCCTCGATGACTCCAGTGGCCACTATTTGTCTCATGTCCCACACATCACAATGGCCTAGAGGTGGGTACTCAGAGAACATCTCCACACATATGCCCTTGCTGGGGACTATCTGTGTATCTGCACAATGGCCTGACTTCAGGGTCTTGGGGTTGTCCTCCAGTTTCTTGCTTGAGCATCAGTCAATCTTTTCCCTCAGCTCAGCAAGCTTGCAGAAGATGTGGGCTGATTGGGAAATAGTTGGTGTGGATCTTCCAACTATTGTGTCAAGACAGTCAGTTGTGTCATAAAGCTACCAGCCTCCATCTGGTAGGGGAGGGGTCATTCCAGCCATATTTCCATGATGAATGTCCTTCACAGATAAATTCTTCACATTAAAGTCCACCTGTCATCCAGAAGGGCCTCAGGCAGGGTCTCCTGGTGCATCTACACAGCCTTGACGTCTGAGCTGAGGTTGGTGGGGCAAAGGTGACCTCCATCCCAAGTTTCAGGAAGCTAGTCTCCAGAAAGTCCACAGACACAGGGCCAATATTTCCAATCATGTGCATGTCTTACAGAGGCAGCCTCAGGGGCTCGTTGACCAGTTGAGTAAGGTGGGAGAATGGAGTCCAGAGCTTCCAGGAGTGTCATCCCTGTGGCATTTTCCTCCTTCCTCTTGACCTTCCAGCTCTTGAACATGGGCATGTGGATGCTGGACTATGCTAGCCGTGAGGTGTGAGATGGGTACAAAGGCCATGGCAGCCGAATTATAGCTGATCTTCTTGATGTAGGCTCTCACATCCTTGGTGATCTTGCGGAAGTATGCAGCACTGTGGGTGGGCTTGGTTGAATCCGCCTTGTTGACAGCCATGATGAGTGGCTTAACACCCAGTGTGTAGGCCATGTTCTTTGCAGATCTGCCTATTCTTCAAGAGGGCTACTTCAGATGTGCCCATGTTGCTGGCCACAATGACCATAGCACAGTCACCTGGGATAGCCAGTGATCATGTTCTTGATAAAGTGCCTGGGGCATCAATGATGGTGATGTAGTATTTGGTTGTCTCAGACTTCCATAGTGAGATTTCATGGTGAAGCCACACTCTCTTTCTGTCTTCATTTTGTCCAGCACCCAGGCATACTTGAAAAGGCCTTTGCCCATCTCCGCTGCTGCCTTCTCAGACTTCTCATTGTTCTCTTATCAATACCCCCACACTTGCAGGTTAGATGTGCAGTGGTGGTAGACTAGTCAGAGTCCGCGTTGTTGATGATGATAATATTGATATGGGTGTTCTTTTTTTACCCATAATGGTGGGTTCCTTAGAATCGCTGATCCAGATATTACCAAGAGCTGCAAGGCTGTAAAGCAGGAGCTGTGTATTGTTGATGTTTCTGTTTCCTACCTCCCATTCTGTTTATAAGCCATTCAAAGGAGTATTTTTCTCTATCACTCCATTGTAGTCTCCTTTCCCGAGGTCACCAACACCTTCCATCTTACCAAACCAATGTTTAGTTCTGACTTTATTTTACTTTCTCTCTCAGCTTTTGGAGAAGGCAATGGCAACCCACTCCAGTACTCTTGCCTGGAGAATCCCAGGGACGGAGGAGCCCTGTAGGCTGCCAGAGTCGGACAGAGTCCGACAGAGTCGCACAGAGTCGGACACGACTGAAGTGACTTAGCAGCAGCAGCAGCAGCAGCTCTCAGCTTTTATTAGCATCTCTCTCCTCCTTGAAACTCTTAGATTTCCAGATACCACAGTTTCCTAAATTTCCATCTATTATCCTCAATCTCCTTTGCCAACTCTTTCTTTTGGCTTTCTCTTATGTAGTTCTAAATATGAATTTCCTCTTGGTAATTTCACCTATTCATGTGACTTTATATACCACATATATCCTGATGATTTCTAAATTTATAGCTCCAACTTTTTTGAACTGCAGTCATATATTCAACTGCTTATTTAATCCCTTGAGACATGGCAACACAATTCTTAATCCTACATGTCCTACTCTTGCTACACCTACACCACCAAGCTTATTCTTCTACACCCTCTTCATTCTTATTAAATGGCTTCTCTTTTCAACCAGATGTAGGGTTAAAACACCTAGATTGTGTGCATTACCATTCTCTTTCATTTATGCTCCCCATATTCAGAAGGTTCTGTTGACTCAATCTTTAGAATATATGCCAAGTGTTATTATTAAATTTTTACTAAATTTACTACACAGCATTAACCACCATTGTAGACTAAGTCTGTGTAGCCCACTGTTTTCCCCATGCTCCCATTTCTGGACCCTCTCATAATTATTTCTCCACACAATAATTAGGGTAATCCAATAGTTTCTCATTATATTTGGAGCAAAATTAAGACTACTTGCCATGACCTATAAGGCCATTCATGACCAGCCCTACCTACCTCTTCAATTTGAACCTTTCTCCCCCTTGCCCTTTATAATCCAGTGTAGAGAAGTGAAATGATTTATATCTTAGAAGCTGAATTAATAATATTTGTTAATGGATTAGATATAAGTGATGAGGAAAGCAGTATATTAAGGACAACTCAAAGGTTTTGGTTGAGCAACCAGGTGGGTGGCAGTTTGCAAAACTGACCATCAAATGAATGGAGTGATGATGTGAAAGAGCATCTTTCTTCTGAAAGAAACAAGGAGAAGCAGACTTTTTATTGGTTTGCATTTTTCATGGAAGAGGGTGAAATAAGTTTATTTAGGAGCAAAATACAGTAGCTTTGATTCCTTCTGAGTGGGATCTATAGGTAGTTGATTAATTGAAAAATCTGTTTAAGAACAGATTCCTTAAAAATAGTACTAACATAACAGAAATCTTTTATTTTGGCTAAGAACATATAAGAGTATTTTCATTCACCAGTTTTTTTATGTAGGTTCAAGGTATGTTCTTTGATATGGGTCCAATAATTAAATTTCTTCTTTTACATAAACCACATGCATAATATATTGTATAATATTTCTAGTTTTGATTTATGTAAAAGCTGGAGCTAAAGCTTAAATTCACATCTGAAGTCACGAGGCAAAAAATTTCCAGATTTTTATAATTTTCTGCAGTCTTTTCCATTTTTGTTCCCCAAAAACAATTTAATAGAAATTACTTGTTAGTTACTTGTTCTTATTTTAAAGCATCTGATGTATTTTTAGACCACATCATTTTGTTTTCTCACTTACATTTCATCAGATATATAGTAACACTAATTAAAATTACAAACTCACAATAGCAAGTACCAGTGAAATGAAAAAGTTTGGAAACAAGTTTAACCAATTCTTGGTAAGCCTAAATCCAACTGAAAATGCAGTTGCATTTGGATTTTCTAGAGAGCAATTTACTAGTTGTGACTATTAAGTATGCCTTAGGTTTCAATTACTGTATATGGAGGTTACTTAAAGAGAATTTCTACTGTGTGTATACACTAGATTTCACATACATAAAAATATATTTTATGTACATATAGTGTAAATATTGAAGGCCCTACCTTTCAGGAAAAAATTCTCACAACAGTTTCCCACCCCCTCACAGTAGTATGGGGTGGAGATGTACAAGATTGGAGAACATGATAGCAGTTATCAATCTGAGCAGGATTTTGCTAACTGCAAAGTGGTGTCTTTAAAGAGAAAATAGAAATAAAGCAACTAAAATGGCTTTTGTTGAACTTCAAAGTCAACATTTTAGTGCCCCCAAAATGTGCACTTGGACATAATGACTATGTTTGGCAAGAAGGAGGATTTTCTGGGATTGAGAGCACCAGATGGTAAAAACAGCCCTGTCAAGCTTGAGAGCAGGGCTGTGTTCCTGTTTGGGAGGTCCTGGTGTATGTATCAACAGAACATCCTTAAATGTCAGTGTTCACCAACACAAATGAAGTAGATAATGACTGTTAGTCAATGACTTGTGTTAGATAAATTAAAGCCTTGACTATTGTCTTTCAAGTCAACAAACATTTATTGATTGCCTGCAATGAGCATGGCACTGTGCTTTCGGCTAGGGATTCACAAATGAAAAACATGATATATCACAAGTTCATACTCTAGTCACAAGTAGGCATTTCAGAACTAATAATGATATAAATCAAATTAGACAGTGCTAGAATGGCCTTATGAATTTTTATTAATTTCCCTTTTCAGTGAATTTTGGTTCAGTGAACTGGTTCCATGCTTTATGAGGTAAGTCAACTTACATAACCACTCTTAACTTGTATAGATTTCTCACCTAGTCATTTTCTGGGCAATAGTGCATTTTATTAAAAATGATATTTTCACTGGGTAGCTCCATTTAAGAGATGCCAATTAATTATCTATCATTTATAGCTGAAAAATTTTTCTTTGGCATCAGCCTTCTGTGTCATTCTCCCAGTGTTTGTTGATATTGGAGATTCCAGTAGTCTATCCTTGAAGCCTTTCCACTGAAATGAGTATGAATTTTGATTAAACTGGATGCTTTAGTGTACCCTGAATGTTAAAAAAAAGAGTCTGACTTTATTTAGTAGGCATTTATTGCTTTTTAGCCTGTTAGTTCAAATTCTACCCATCTCTAAGATATCAGCATACTTCCGAATAGTGTCCTTCTGGTTAGGTCAAGGCCAGACACTGTCATAGGACCATGTGCCTTTTCTTCAGAGTTTTGATCTGTTATAATTTTATATTATTGGTGCAATTTTTCAGCTATTTATCTGTCACTCCATTCAGGTGCTAACCCAGTTGGCTCTAAACTTATCAGAGCAGGAACCACAGAAGTTTTACTCTTCAGCACTGTCTTAGCTTTTAGCCTGGTGGTTGGCGCTAAATAGAGGAATGGACTTTGACCTGAAGTCTTTATTTCCTTCTTGTGTTAACTTTTGTGGGAGGGAGCCTGGGGGAGATGATGCAGATGAATTTGAGTTCTGTAAATTTGCTAATCACTTCTTCCTTCTAGTTTCCTAAACTTATTTTACTGAAGTTTCAAGAATGCCCCACCATTCTATTGGGGAACAAGCCTGTGACCATGTTACCCAGATTGTAATTGTATAAATTTTAATCAAGTTCCCCATTAAGAAGTTGTCTTTCCAGGCTGAAGAGGCCAGTGTTTCAGTGTGCCTCAAATAGCAGCACCCTAACATGTTGGTTGCTATTTCTTCTGTTGTGTGCCTTCTCTAGCTTCATTATTAAAATTTTTGATATGTAATAGCATAATCTCACTTAGCATTCAAAAAGTTTAAGTACTGAAGCTTTCTAGGATGCTAATTTCAGTTGGGTTTCTTTTCTTCTTTCACTTCTCCTTTCCTCTCTCTCCCTCTTCCTTCCTTCCCATACCCACCCCACCTTACTGCTGCCCCTCATCCCCTCCCATCTCATCCCCCTCCTCTTTCTCCTTATTCTCCTTTTTCCCCCACACAACTTTTCATATAACTGGAAATTTGTACCTTTTAATCCCCTTTACCTATTTTGCCCCCTCCCTACTCCTCAACCTTCTGGCATCTACAAATTGTTCTTCATTGTATATATAACTTTGCCTTTGTTTGGTTTGCTTGCTTTGTGTTTTTAGATTCAACATGTATTTAGCATTTTTCTTTATACATTGATGTTTTCTTCACTTTTCAACCCCATAGATGATTCATTTAGTATCTTTGGGAAACTAGCAATGACTCCTAGACATGTACTTCCTCTGCCTGAAGCTAATGGTTCAGAGCTGTTCATTTTATGCCCATGTCATTTATCATAAAATATATTATCGTATACTTTCTAAGTTGAAGTCTACTTATTACTTTTCTATCCACTTGTACAAATTGGTAAGATTTTCCTGATGGCTCAGACAGTAAAGAGTCTGCCTGAAGTGTGGGAGACCTGGGTTCGATCCCTGGGTTGGGAAGATCTCCTGGAGAAGGAAATGGCAACCCATACCAGTATTCTTGTCTGGAAAGTCCCATGGATGGAGGGAGCCTGGCAGGCTATAGTCCATGGGATCACAAAGAGTCGGACATGACTGAGTGACTTTAGTCACTTCACTCATACCTATACTTTACCTTTTTTCTTAGCTACAAATTGGGAGCTTTCACACTGAATAAATTTGGTCTTTTTGAATATTGATAAATGTGTTAAATATGATTGACATTAATCTTGATTCCCAAAGAACTTCACTCTGGAGGAACTACATATTTATCCCTATTCTGAGTAAAAGTCATTCCTGGCCTACATCTACCCCTGATAAAACATGCACTGCCCATAGGGACTTCTGACTTCCTGTTATTCAAAGGCAGGCCAGTTTGTGGCTGTCGTGCACTAGTATGGCCGTGCTGATGGCTTATGGACAGTGTCCTTTCTGATTGAGGATTCTCTTCTGATTGCTTGAAGCCCAAGCATTGCCTATTGTTAATATTTTGAATATTTAAGGTTTAATATTTTGAATATTTAAGGTGATCACAAAATCATTAAGTGACATCAGGATCACATATTACCTCTGGGCTTCATATCCAATCCTCTAGGATAAACCATAATGGATAACTGAGTCACTTTGCTGTCTAGCAGAGATTGGCACAACACTGTAAATTAACTAAACTTCAATTTTAAAAAATGAACAAGAAAAAATAACTCATTTAAAACTGTTGTTTCACTTCTCTTTACTGGGTAGAGGACTAGCATAGCCATAAAATAGGCTGAAACAAAACTACTGATGTAAAATAGAGGATTTGGATTATTTGCAAACTATAATCATGAAGTCATGGTGCTTTTATAGGTCTGGATTTAAGGTCATGAATCTGAGTCTTCTGGAAACTGAAAGTTCTTTGGATTTTTCAAATGGGAGGATGTTTCTTGTCTCAGGGAAAAGGAGTGAATCCACTAACTTAATGTCATTCCTTTTATTTCCTTATAAAATAACAGACTTATGACATGTTTTTGTCAGCATGGTCAAAATATATCAGAGCTGTGAGAAAAATCTTAATTTGTTTTTTTTTTTTTTTTTTTAAAGAGGCTGGGTTATAGCTGTAAGTCACTGTTAGAGACATGATGGTTCTCTTTTTCAGTATTTTAGTGGAGTCATGTAGACACAGTGGTAAGAGGGGAACATGTCCTTAGTCTATCACAGAAGCCATGGTTTGTATGAAGATCCAGTTATTTATTTTTGAATTTTGTAAATCATTAGCAGAGGGAATCCATTTTGAATTGACTTCAGTAGGTTGAGATTTAGCAATTATTTTTCAGTAATTTTGCTTAATTCTGTAAATTGTTTGTGAAAGTGTTAGTCACTCAGTCATGTCTGACTCTTTGTGACCCCATGGACTGTAGGCCACCAGGCTCCTCTGTCCATGGAATTCTCCGGGCAAGAATACTGGAGTGGGTTGCCATTTTCTTCTCCAGGGGATCTTGCCAAGTCAGGGATCAAACATGGCTTTCCTACACTGCAAGCAGACTCTTTATCCACTGAGCTACCAAGGAAGTCACAAAGTGTTTTTAACTGATTGCTATTTTATACATAGTAGTGTATATATGCCAATCCCAATCTCCCAATCCATCCCCAATAAAACATTTAAAAAAAAACTTATTGCTCAATTTTCCCATGGTCTAGACACTGTTTCCAAAAAGAACCTGAAAATAATTAAGGTTTCACTAGGTACAATGTTGTATTACTTTATGGAGTTAAGATTTTCTCTATTATTGGCCCCCTAAAAATGTTCAAGATCAGGCTTGATGATCAGTTGGTGATTTGTTGTAAGCAAATCCTTGCTCATCAAAATGTAGTCCATGGATCAGCAGCATTGTCATCATCTGGAAGTTTGTTAGAAAGGCTCCCTAAAGCCCCAGGTGGACTTTCCAGGTGGCACTAGTGGTAAAGAACTTGCCTGCCAATTCAGGAGACACAGGAGACACCTGTTTGATCCTTGAGTGGGGAAAATCCCTTTAGGAGGAAATGGCAACCCATTCCAGTATTCTTGCCTGGAGAATCCCAGGGACAGAGGATTCTGGCCAGCCACAGTCAATGGGGTCACAAAGAGTCAGACATGACTGAAGTGACTTGGCATGCACGAATGCAAAAGCCCCGGACCTACTCAATCAGAATCCACAGTTTGTCAAGATACCAAGTGATCCATACATACATTAAAGTTTGAGAAGCTTGTTGTGAAGTGTATCTAATTAGGATGAAGTTGGGGAAGGGCCCTGGTAAATATAAATTATCTTTCAAGTTTTGTGTGGTTAAGTTTCTATGATACACTAAGAAGGAACCACTTTCAAATGGATGTTATTTGGATCTTTCAACATATGACTAGATGGAAGATGGTCGATGGTAAGTTCTAGATGACTGGATGGTGAATGGGATGGCAATTTAACTTTCTTTCACTTTTGCTGTTTTTCTGTGTGTACAGGTACTCTAGTTCTTGGCATTACCAATTTTGATTCTGATCTTCAAAAATACGACTGTGGATTTGAAAACCCTATGAGAAAAATCTTGAACTGGACTTGCCATTTTTATGATTTATCATTGTTAATTATCTCTTATGTTCACATTTTTCTGATTTTTAATTTAAAGCTGGCAATAGTGTGTAATATAATTTAAAAGAATGAATTTTGTCTCAGATTTCTTGGCTCTACTGACAACAATATAACCACACTTGTCTAAAATTAGTCCCCAGGCCTTGCTTTCTACAGTGAAAGTTATACAAATATTTATTTAGCTATTAGCAGCTGCCGCTGGTGTTGGTGGTTTCCTTTTGCCTTTGGATCTGAAAGCAGCTTGAAAATAGAATAATACTTAAATAATTGAATTTTGCCTAAATTTTCTCAAATTCATTTTACAGTTCTTCATAAAGCAAGCAAATATGGACTAGTACACACAGAGACACAGTCTTTGTATGAATACTTTGGAAAATCTTTAACAAATGAATTGAAAACATATTCAATACTTTCCTCTTACAACTGTTTCTGAAACCCTTTTCCATTTAATTTCTTCAAATCTGTTAAATTGTCTGGGGTGGTTTGACCATAGCTGCAGGCATTTTGTTACAACTGGGGGCTGGGGGTGGGAAGGTGCCACTGGCATCTGGTGGTTAGAGTCCAGACATCTTTCCTGAACATTCTACAGTGTTCAGAACATTCTCCCAATAAAGAGTTAGCCACTCCCAATTGTCAATGGTGCCAAAGTTGAGAAGACCTGTGTTAAACTGAATTGGTTAATGTTTAAACTTGCAGTTAACTCCTGTGCATGGGAATATGCTATTTAGAGACAAAACGATTTATTGACTGCAAATATAAAGTCTAAATACAGTATCATTATTTTTACAAAAGCAATTGAAATGTCAAAATTCAGACTATAAGGCAAGGTGAGTCCAATAGAGGATGTATGATGTTGCAAATATCAGAAATAAGTTTGACGAGTATCTTCCCTCCCTTTTCCCCTTCAACCTCAGCAGTTGAATAGGTTTCCTGTTAAAGGAAGCTAAGCAAAATACTGTCATGAAAATATTGGATATTTCAATTAATAAATTCCAAATAAAAGTGGAATTAAGCTAAAAATTATAAAGAGTCCTTGAATGGCTTGTTGATTAGAAACTAATGTAACTCCTTGTCTAGGATAAAACACCAAACAGGCAGCAGCTGCTGGTAATTTGGTGCAAGTAATTGTAGAGCCAATAAGTTGAAGAAGTGCTTATTAAAAGAAACTGCTTTCCTATCTGCTTGTAAGTTCAATTGAGTAATGCACTCTACATGTGGTCTGACACTGGGTAAATTATACACCTGATTTAAAAACACTCCATCCATAAGAGCTCCTATTTTGCTCATCCATAAAATTTTTACTTTCTTCATTACTACTTGCAGCAGTGTATGGCATAATATCTATCAAATTAGGCTTTGAGGACATCTCAGGCTGGCACCCTGCTGACTTGAAACATGTGCTTAATATTACTGCAGTGCTTTTAACCCCATGAGTGCCCTGGGTTAGCCCATATAGGCACACAGAATCTGTTATTTCCTCTCTTTGCTGCGACATCCTCCACCTACAGAGAATGAGAAGCATCAAAGATAAAGGAGTGTGTGTGGGGGGGGGGTGGAATTGGGGTGTAGTCACTGGATAGGAGAAATAAATAGTCAAAGTTTATAGGAATAAGATGGACAAAAATGAAAACTGTGTGGTCGACTGTTTCACAATTTTCAATCTGTGAGCTAGATGTAAACATTTGAAATCAAGGCATTCTATTTATTTGACTTCATAAACCTTGAAAAACGAGGGGAAAAAACCCACACAATAGGACTTTATGATGAACTCACATTTAAATTTAACTTTGAAAGGTATTTTATGTGTCTGAATGATTTAATTTTAATAAGTATTTATTGCCTTCTCTACTAAGTGCTTGGAGAAGGGCATGGCAACCCACTCCAGTCTTCTTGCCTGGAGAATCCCATGGACAGGGGAGCCTGGCGAGCTACAGTCCATAGGATTGCACAGAGTTGGACATGACTGAAGTGACTTGGCACACTACTAAGTGCTAAGCAATGTGCTTGATGGTAAAGATACAGTGATGAGCCTATGTGGCCCTTGACACCTTACAGCTCAGATTTTGCAACAGGATCAATATTTCAACAAATAACTATAATGTAATGGTAAAATAAAAATAACCTCAAGACTCTTGTTCAACATTCATTCATTCATTTGTTCATTCAGGGGAAATGGTGCCTTTAATAATTATTCTACTTGCTGGGTCCCATCGGCAGCTCTTGCTCTGTTGTTGAGCTAGATACACCTGTGACTATCAGACTGATGCTGCTAAATATTTGAGTCATGTGATTATTTCACCCTATCCTTATTCCATGCTGACCTAGTAGTCTTCTGATTATAATTTAACTTCCCACCTGGAACGTTCTTGTGGGGAAAAGGAGCGTATGAGAGAACTCCAGTTGTCATTCTTTTTTTTTTTTTTTTTGGTAATAATACTACTTTTTCTAAATAAATGAACTGGTATATTGATCAGAATTTCACTCCTTATGTAATGCTCTGGGTTGATGACCCTTTGATATACTACTTTTCATTATAAGTGAATACTTCATCATTTATCTTGTGAGATTGGTTAATGTGACTTTATCGTCAAAGAAATTGGACCCACTTTCTGAGTGCTGACAAGTCAGGTTTGTGGCCAATCAGATTCCAGAAATTAGTGTAGAGTAGAAGTTACTCGAGGATGTGAGAATGTTTAAAAAATAATGTGTGTGGAGAGAGAGAGAAGGAATAAGAGTCATACCAAGGCTAGCTGTCAAGATGTGTCAACTAGCAAAGGAAAATGGAGGACCTGGCTAACAGGAACCCAGAGAGGAAAGGGTCTAGAAAGGAGCAGGGAGGCAGAGATTAGTGAATCTGAGAAGCAGGCCACTGAATAAGGCAGTTCAGTCCTTCAAGAGAGCAGTGTCAGTGGAGAAGTGGGAGGGAGTAGGGAATCAGATTTCATGAAGTTATGGAATAAATACCTGGCAGAGAAGTGGATGTGGCAAGTGTGGGCTTCCTTTCAAGAAATTTGACAAGAGAATGACAGCTTGAAGTGTTCTCTTCTGAAAGAAAACACCCCAGTGTTTGTGGACAAAATGCAAAGAGCTGGTAGAGAGGAAGGGAATAAATGACAGAGTACATTTCCAGGTAGGCATTCGTGCATATCTTTGTTATTTGCTCATTCATTCCTTCCTTCATGTAGAGAGGACAGAGCAGTGTTTAGGCACACAGATGTTGTAACCAAATAGCCTGGGTTTGAGGACCAGTTCCACTGTTACAGCCTTGGGCAAATTAACCTCTATCTGCACCTGCCTCAGAGGGTTATTATAAGGAGTAAATGAATTAATATTTTTAAAGCATGTAGAACTATACCTGGTATATGGTAAGCATTTAATCATATTTGATAAGTAAAGAAAGGAGTTAGCCTGGAAAAGGAATAAAATATCTGATCCTCTAATAATCAACAACAATTTTTTTCTCTATTTCTTGAACTTCTCATAAAATGTATTTGAGATCTGAAATTACCCAGAGCTTGTAGTGAATAAATTGCTATATACATCAGCACCAGCACAAAATGTTCTGACAATCTTATTCCTAGGTACAACCAGGTAAAATTGCAGAATTCCATAAAGGAGTTAAAGGAATTTCCTGAAGAAATTGCAAACTTATTTTGTCACATTTTTGTGGAATTTGGTGGATCTAACTCCAGGCTACTTTCAGAATACTTCTGGCTTCATATCTTTCTTTGAATTTAACTGCCCTTTCTACTCTTTCTTTCTTACTCTAGGTATCATTCAGAGCTCAGAGAAGTAAATCTGTAAAATTAAAAAAAAAGTTTATTTCTTGTGCTTCTCAATTGACATTGGCTCAGAGCATATAGGGTTAATTTAATAAATGCATCAGATGGCTCTTCCCCTGGGCGTCTCAGTCGATGGGAATGTAATTGCTTATTAATTTGTTGAGAACATTCTGCTATTAATGAGGAAAGATGAGTGAATAATTCACTAAACTCTCTCCCTCCTTTCCTTCTCTTTCTCTTGGACATATTCTTTCATTTCAGAGAATCATAAGCATTGTTCGTTTTGACTAGCAGCCCACTATTTTTTTAACTCAATATAGGAAAATGAATACATGAATAAATTATTAAATGCTTTGGTGGTGCTAGTGGTAAAGAACCTGCCTGCCAATGTAAGAGGCATAAGAGACTTGGGTTCAATACTTGGGTCAGGAAGATCCCCTGGAGGAGGAAATGGCAACCCACTCCAGTGTTCTTGCCTGGAGAATTCCATGGACAGAGGAGTTTGGCAGGCTACAGTCCACAGGGTCTCAAAGAGTTGGACATGACTGAAGTGACAGATCTCTCACTTCACTTTTCACAAAACCAAGTGATAGCTTATTCAGAATGGCAAACCTGTCTCTCTTTTCCCTAACCTGTTGCTAATCTTGGCTTACTTCATCTCTGCTGTGCAAGGAGAGAAAAATGCAAGTGTATATTTAATTTTTAAGTTGCATATTGGAAAATAATCCTGATAGCCACCTTGAGAATAGACTAACAGCAGATGACTGTTCTCATCCTCACGTCTCTCTGGGGACTGTCTCCAAGGCTGTGGTCAAGGATTCTAAGTGGGCCCATTCCAAGGTTTAACTCAATGGTTATCTGAGAACTTGGGTCTGGGAGCAGGTCTGAGATACTCTCTTGATTGGAAATGGGAGCTGAAGGAGCTGTCCGCTGGACAGAAGGCATACCATTTAAAATTGTAAATTTCAGATGGCTGCAAAGAATGTGCAGATTCCAAAGTTGAAGGCATCACCCCTGTGCTCACCAGAATGTGAATCTCAGGCCCTTTGTATTCTAGCTTTGTGATCTGGTAAAAATTGTTTAACTTCCTTGGGAATACTCCTTAGACTTTATAAACTTTAGTAAACTGCAGATGTTGATCTTTCTCCTGTGTCCCCACACAGAAACAGTGTGAATTGGATAAAAGAACTTTGTGTACCACATGCAACAACTCTTAGTATTATGATTAGGATTAATCTTAATATCAGTGTCATTGTAGGTATGTGCATGCTAAATTGCTTCAGTTGTGTCCAACTCTTTACAACCCTATGGACTGTAGCCAACCAGGCTCCTCTGCCCATGGGGTTCTCCAGGCAAGAACATTTGAGGGGGTTGCCATTCTCTCCTCCAGGGGATCTTCCTGATCCAGAGATAGTTAAATTAGAACAGAAGTTGAATTAGAAAGAAGCTGAATTTAAGAGCAGAATTAGCCTTACTTATTTGACTGAGTAGACTTCAAAAACAGTTACCATCTCTCCTTTTAAACAGACTGAATAGGACAGAGATATGGACCAGGAACAGAAGGCAATGGCACCCCACTCCAGTACTCTTGCCTGGAATATCCCGTGGATGGAGGAGCCTGATAGGCTGCAGTCCATGGGGTCGCCAAGAGTAGGACACGACTGAGTGACTTCCCTTTCCCTTTTCCCTTTCATGCACTGGAGAAGGAAATGGCAACCCACTCCAGTATTCTTGCCTGGAGAATCCCGGGGACGGGGGAGCCTGGTGGGCTGCCGTCTACCCGGTCGTACAGAGTCGGACACAACTGAAGCGACTTAGCAGCAGCAGCAGCATGGATCAGGAAAAATATAGGATTTAGAGGCACCAGAGTCCATGACAGTACCTGCTGCACATAGACACTTAAGACATACAGCTTGCATGAATGTGCTGGAGAGAGATTTAAATTATTTTAAATTTCTCCTTTATACTTTTTTGGGTTTCTTTCCAAGTTTGATGCAAGCAGGACTTACTAATTTTAAAATTATTAACACCACTATTTAAAAGAAAATACGATAACAAAACCTAAACATGCAAAATGAGAGTACCACAGAGAATAGGAGCAGTGATATTTAGAGGAGGAGACTTGGGGAATGACCAAAAGAGCTCACGTTTTGTGAGCTCAGACTTTGTGCTAGGCATGTGAGAAGTGCTCTGTATGTTTTATTGTATTTAATCCTTTTAACAAGTCTATATGGTAGATGCCAGTATTAATCTCACTTTGCAGATTAGGAAATGGGCACAAGAGATTTCCAAACTCTTATGTCTGGTTGGTGGCCAGGTCAGGATTCACACCCAGTGCATGTGGCTCTAAAATCTGTGCTCTTAACACTGTGTTAACTTGTGAGATGATGTGGACAACTTCCCATCTTGGAAATAACTGACAAGAGCTGCTGTTCTAAGTTCAAACAAGTACAAAAACAGGTCAAAACAGTCTGCCATACTTAGCTCACTCATTAATCAGTGCTGCTGCTAAGTCACTTCAGTCGTGTCCGACTCTGTGCGACCCCATAGACGGCAGCCCATCAGGCTCCCCTGTCCCTGGGATTCTCCAGGCAAGAACACTGGAGTGGGTATTTATCAGTGCACTATGTCTTAAACCACAATCTTTCTTCCATTCCTCTAAGCTGTATACCTAATGTCAGGTTACTCTTGTAACTTGCTAAATTATCCAGCATTCTGATGCTTCTAGCTTTTCCTCAGAGGTGTTCCTCTCTTTTCTCTCACTGGGACTCCAAAAGGGCTAGTCTTTGCCTATCTTTGTGCTTACGTCCTTCTTGCCAACTCAGGGTTGCACCAAAACCTTGTTAATTGAGGAGTATTCCTTTAAGAAAGTGAGTACATAATTATACATTCAAAATAAAATAAACTATTAATTTTAAAATAAAAACAATAGATTACATTTTTTTTTTTTTCCAAAGAAGCTGACAATACTTCGGCACCAGATGATGAGATGGTTAGATAGTGTTACTAACTCAATGGACATGAATTTAACAAACTCTGGGAGATAATGAAGGACAGGGAAGCCTGGCGTACTGCAGTTCATGGGGTCTCAAAGAGTCAGACATGACTTAGTGACTGAACACACACACACACACACACACACACTTGCATGACTAAGGTCACTCTCAAGAGTTTGCAAATGGCCCATGCAAGTAAGAATACCTGAACTCCCAGAGTCATTATCTTTGCCCCAGCTTCTCCTCAGATCAACTGAGCATTGTTGTAACACAACCCCTGTCAGCTCTTCTAGTCCTAAAGGGAAGAAACAGTGATAAAAGACTTTTCTTTTGGTCTCACACACAAAATCAGAAATTAATAATTAAGAAGTAAACAAAACAAACAGAGACTTATCACAGTAAAACTTGAAAAGATGGTTTTGATATCAGATGAATTGGAAAGCAAGGGCAAGGCCAGGTAGTAGGTGTAACGCTATAGGCGCCCCACCCCTCCACATTGTGTACCCTAGCAGAGGGTCTTCCAAAGAGTTAGACTGAAATGCCTAGAGAATGAGGTTGGAATCCTGTGTGTTAATAAAGTCAGAGCAATTCTAAGCAGAGAAGAGTATCTCTAGGCTTTTCTCCATTTTTCCTTAATTCCTCTTGAGCAGAGAGGACAGCTCTTGATCTTTTCACTATCCTTGAGTTCCAAGTTCACTATCCTTGAGGTCCTACCTAAATTGTCCTCCTACTGGCTTCTCAGGAGGTTGGACTTGCCCATAGTGTGAGGTAAAGTAGTTGAGATCTCAGTGGTATAAAGGGAAATCAAGATTTCATTCCATATTCTATCTTTAAAAAACCAAACAGATCATTCAGCAACTTTGGAAATTGAAATATCTGGTTCTGGGTAGGGCTATAGGTTGAAGGCTCAAAAAAATCAGACAAAATAAGTTTAGGCTTCTGCTCAGAGCAACAAGTTAATACAGTGATTATTATTTCTTTCAGTGAGGTATAGTTGGCTTATAATATTATATTGGTTTCAAGTATACAGCATAGTGATTCAGTATTTTTATAGATTATACTCTACACAAAGCTATGATAAAATGTTGGCTATATATATACATTATATCCTTATATCTTATTTATTTTATACCTAGTAGTTGGTACCTCTTAGTCTGCTTTCTATATCTTGCCCCCTGACATCTCTCCACACTGATAACCACTAGTTTATTTTCTGTATCTGTGCATCTGTTTCTGTTTTGCTATATATTAAAAATGTTTTGTGTTTTAGATTCAATATGTGCAAGAAAACATATAGCACTTGTCTTTATCTAACTTATTTCACTAAGCATAATACCCTCCATGTCCGTCTTTGTTGCTGCAAATGGCAAAATTTCATACTTCTTTGTGGCTCAGTAATATTCCATCATATATGTATATGTGTTTGTGTGTGTATCTTGTTGTTGTTCAGTCACTAAGTCATGTCTGACTCTTTGCAACCTCACAAACTATAGCATGCCAGGCTCCTCTGTCCTCCACTATCTCCCAGAGTTTGCTCAGATTCATGTCCATTGAGTCAGTGATGTTATCTGATCACCTCATCTTTTGCTGCCTCCTTCTCCTTTTGCCTTCAATCTTTCCCAGCATCAGGGTCTTTTCCTCTGGGTTGGCTCTGTGCATCAGGTGGCCAAAGTATTGGAGCTTCAGCGTCAGTCCTTCCAGTGAGTGTTCAAGGTTCCATTAGGATTGACTGGTTTGGTCTCCTTGCAGTCCAAGGGAGTTTCAAGAGTCTTCTCCAGCACCAGTTTCAAAGTATCAATTCTTCATATGTGTGTATGTGTTTGTGTGTATATGTGTGTGTCACATATACATATACATATGTACATACATACATACACATATATATGAACTCAGTAGTAGAGAATCTGTCTACCAATGCAGGAGACATGGGTTCGATTCTTGGGTTGAGGAGATCCCCTGGGGAAGAAAAAGGCATCCCACTCAGGTATTCTTGCCTGGGAAATCCCACGGACAGAGAAGCCTGGTGGACTATAGTCCATAGGATTGCAAAAGAGTCAGAAGGGACTGAATGATTAAAAAACAACAACACATATACATATACACATCACACCTTCTTTATTCATTTATTTGTTGATAGATACTTAGGTGGTGTCAATATTTTGGCTATCGTAAATAATGCTGTTATGAACATTGGGATGCATGTATCTTTTTGAATTAAGTGTTTTCATTTTTTTTGGATATCCTCAGGAGAGAAATTTCCAAATAATATGACAGGTATATTTTTAGTTTTTGAGAAAGCTCCATACTGATTTCCATAGTGTCCGAACCAATTTATGTTTTCACCAACAGTGACCAGTAAGACCCCTATATACAAACCTTCCAGTTGAGAACTTTCAAAGATGCAAACATGTGTTTGTGTGTCCAGTCGTGCAGGTTAGTTTCCATGTCTGGCATACATTGTCACATGCATGTCTCCTCTACGCATGGTTGTGGTTTTGTGTACTTTACTGTATAGAATACAGTAGGACAGTATCTTTATTTCAGTCCCAGGATGTCCAGAAGCAAGTGTAAAAGCAACAGTCAGTGATGTAGCTGGTAATGCTAAGAAGTGCCAAGCGATAGTAATGGAAACAAAAGTGAAAATAATTGAGTGGTGTGAGGCAAAAAGATGGTAGACTTTGCTCCTTCTTAGTCCATGAATCATTCAACCATTGGTGTGATTCTAAAGAACAAGGACAAATCATAGAACATGTGAAGTCTGCTGTGCCCGTGATATTGACAATAATGTTGAAGAAGCAGGGAAAAGTATGGAGGAGATGAAAAAACCTCTCAGTGTGTGGATGCAGGATCAGCATTAGTATCAAACTCCATTCAGCTTAATGCTGATTCAAGAGAAAGCTAAAAGCTTCTATGACGACCTGAAGAAACACAGAGAAGACTCATAGGGCCCATCTTTTAATGCCACCATGGCCTGTTTCATCAGTTCCAATCCCAGAGTCTACCTTCACAATGCCAGAACAAATGGCAAGGCAGTGAGGGTAGATATGATAGCAGTCCATAAATTTCCTGAAATGCTTCAAAAATTATTGATGAATGCACATACTTATTCGAGCAGGTTTTTAATATGGACAAGACAGGACTGTACTGGAAGAGGATACCAGACCAAAGTAATATCAGCAAGGAGGAAAAGTTGATGCCAGACCAAAACTCAGCAAAGTGAAAGTGAAGTCGTTGTGTCCGACTCTTTGTGACCCCATGGACGGTAGCCTACGAGGTCCCTCCATCCGTGGAATTTTCCAGGCAAGAGTATTGGAGTGGCTTGCCACTTCCTTCTCCAGGGGATCTTCCCAACCCAGGGATTGAACCTGGGTCTCCAGCATTGCAAGCAGACAATTTTACCGTCTGAGCCACCAGGGAAGCTCAAAGGATAGGCTAACTCTGATGTTTGGTGGCGATGCTTCTGGCAGTATGAAGCTGAAGTCTCTCTTAGTGTATCAGGTAACCAAAGATTTATTAAGAAAATAGCCATGGGCTCTCTTCCCGTTGTGTGGAAGAGTAACCCCAAAGCCTGGCTGACAGAGGCCACTGTCCAGGACTAGTTTTTCCACTACTTTATCCTGGAGGAAGAGAAATATTACTTGAAGGAGGACATCTGATTCAACATTCTTTTGCTGCTTGACAATGCTCAAGGCCACTTCCCATTCACAGACAACTTTCATCCTAACATCAAAGTAGTGCATCTGCCACCAAATCCTATGTTGCTCATCCAACCTATGGACCAAGAAGTTATATTGACTTTCAAGGAATACCATTTACATCACACTTTTCATCAAGTAGTAAATGTGAGTGACAAATCAGGAACAATGTTGCAACATTTTTGGAAGGACTATAACATCTACAAGACCATAAAAAGCATTGACTTTGCTTGGTGTGAGGTTATGGCTGTCACCATGAATGGAATTTGGAAGAACCTTTGCCTGCAGTGTGTTCACAATTTTCATGGATTTGGGAAGGTGGATGAAGAGTCCAAAGCAGTCTTCAACAACTTAGTGATTTTCAGTGAGAAGTTGGAACTAGATCTGCAAGAGGATGACTTCATTGCACTCCTTGCTATGCAACATGAGGTGCTGATTAATGAAGACCTGATAGAATTGGAGGCCCAAAGAAAGGACAGAGAGATAGAAGTAACTGAAGAGCTGAACAGACTCACGACACAGGCAATGGCGAGGGGATTGTCTTTATTTGAGGAGGCACTGTTAGTTTTTGAGGCACAGGACCCAAAAGTCGAATGGTACATGAAAGATGCAGCAGCTAGCTGTTCAGAATGCAGTCCAGTGCTACTGTGTCATCTATGATGAGAAAAAAAAAAGAGCTACTACCCAGACATCAGTGGATCATTTTTTCTTTAAGAAAAATTCTTTTGGCCACACAGCACAATATTCAGAATCTTAGTTCCCTGACCAGGGGTTGAACCTGTGTCCCCCTGCAATGGAAGCATGGAGTCTTAACCACTGGACCACCAGGGAAGTCCCTGAATCATTTTTTCAAAAGGGTAGATAGAATTAAATCCAGCAAAGAGCCAGAACCTATGTCATCAACACCAGGTGTGAGTGAAATTGCAGCTTGCCCTCTGTTTCCTATTGCTCATGACCCTTCAGCTCCACTATCTCCCACCTCCTCTCCTTCCTCCAGTCAGTAACTCTTATGTCTTCATTTGATGCCAGCCCTTATATGCCAGCCTTTGTACTGTACTTCCATACTTTTCAAAGTACTGTATTGTAAGAATAAAAATGTTTTACTTATTGTGTTTGTCTTTCATGTATTATTTGTGTGAAAAGTGTTATAAACCTATATTACAGCACAGTACTATATAGCCAATTGTGTTAGTTGGGTACCTAGGCTAACTTTGTTGGACTTATGAACATGCTATCAGAACTTGTTCATATGTAGGGGATTTACTGTACTTGGATTTCCCCTTCTCTGTATCCTGGCCAACACTTATTTGTTGTCTTTTTGATAATATTCATTCTGACAGGTGTGAGGTGGTATTTCATTGTTGTTTTGATTTAGATTTCCCTGATGACTAGTGATGTTGAGGTTCTTTTTGTGTGCCATTGGCCATCTTCTTTGGAAAAATACCTGTTCAGGTCTTCTGCCTATTTTTAAATTGGGTTGTTTGATTTTTTGATATTGAATTATATGAGTTCTTTATATATTTCATCAGAGGTATTGGCCTGTAATTTACTTTTTTGGTAGTGTCTTTGTCTGGGTTTGGTATCAGGGTAATTATGGCATCATAGAATGAATTTGGGAGTGTTCCTTCTTCAATTTTTTGGAATAGTTTGAGAATAGGTATTAACACCTGTTTATATGTTTGGTAGGATTCTTCTGGGAAGCCATCCAGGCCTAGACTTTATTTGTTGGGAGTTTTTTTTTTTAATTACTAATTCAGTTTAGCTACTAGTGATCAATATGTTCAGACTGTCTGTTTTTTTCCCGAGTCAGTCTTGGAAGATTGTGTTTCTAGGTGTGTATCTATTTCTTCTTGGTTTTCCAGTCTGTTGACATATAACTGCTTGTTTTATTTTCTTGTGATTGTTTGTATCTCTGTGATTGTTTGTAACTTCTCTTTTATTTCTAATTTTATTTTTGTTTATTTTTTTCTTAATGACCTGGACTAAAGGCTTATCAATTTTATTTGTATTTTCAAAAAAGCAGCTCATTGGCTTCTACTGGATTTTTTTTTTTTTTTTTTTGGTCACCACATTTTGTTTATTTCTGCTCTGACCTTTATTATTTCCTTTATTCTGCTGACTTTGAGCTTTGTTCGTTATTCTTTCTCTAATTCCTTTAGATGGTAGATTAGATGGTTTATTTGAGGTTTTTCTTATTTCATGATTTAGGCATGTATTGGGCTTCATTGGTGGCTCAGATGGTAAAGAATCTGTCTGCAATGCAGAGACCCAAGTTCAGTCCCTGGGTTGGGAAGATCCCCTGGAGAAGGGAATGGTTACCCACTCCAGTGTTCTTGCCTGAAGAATTCCATGGACAGAGGAGCCTGGTGGGCTACAGGCCTTGGAGTTGCAAAGTGTTGGACACGACTGAGCAACTAACATGTCACTTTACTGCATACTGTTAAGATTGAAAATGATGCTTGATATAATTTCTATCTCCTTTAATTTTCTGAGACTTATTTTATGGACTAGCATGTGATCTATCCTAGAGAATATTCTATGTACATGTGAAAAGAATATATATTCTGTTGTTTTTGGATGGAATGTCTTTTAGACATCTATTAAGTCCAAGTGATCTAATGTGTCATTTAAGGCCACTGTTTCCTTATTAATTTTTTGCTGTATGATTTATTTACTGATATAAGTGAGATGTTAAAATCCCTTATGATTAGTGTATTACTGTCAATTTCTCCTTTCATTTCTGTTATTTGCTTTATATATTTAGTTGCTCCTGTATTAGATACATATGTGTTTGTGAATGTTATAGACTCTTCTTGCATTGATCTCTTTATCATTATATAATGCTCTTCTTCGTCATTTATTATAGACTTTGTTTTAAAGTCTACTTTGTCTTATATGAGTGCTGCTACCCCAGCTTTCTTTACATTTTCATTTGCATGGAATATTTTCCATATTCTCACTTTCAGATTCTGTGTGTCTTTAGTTCTGAAGTGATTCTCTTGTAGGCAGCATATAGATGGGTCTTATTTTTCTTTAAATCCATTCAACCATCCTCTATCTTTTGATTGGAGCATTTATCCCATTGTCATTTAAAGTAATTATTGATAGATATGTACTTAGCACTATTTTGTTACTTGCTTTCTGGTTGTTTTGTAGTTCTTCTGTGTTCTTTTTTTTCTTCTTTTAGAAACTTCCCAGCTGAGCGCTGAAGAATTGATGCTTTTGAACTGTGGTGTTGGAGAAGACTCTTGAGAGTCCCTTGGACTGCAAGGAGATCAAACCAGTCCATCCTAAAGGAGATCAGTCCTAGGTGTTCATTGGAAGGACTGATGCTGAAATTGAAACTCCAATACTTTGGCCACCTGATGCAAAGAGCTGACTCATTTGAAAAGACCCTGATGCTGGGAAAGATTGAGGGCAGGAGGAGAAGGGGATGACAGAGGATGAGATGGTTGGATGGCATCACCGACTCAATAGACATGGGTTTGGGTGAACTCTGGGAGTTGGTGATGGACAGGGAGGCCTGGCGTGCTGCGGTTCATGGGGTCGCAGAGTTGGACATGGTTGAGCGACTGAACTGAACTTGTGATTTGATTTTATTTAGTGTTATATTCATGTTTATTTCTCACTAATTTTTGTTTTTATTTGTAGTTTTTGTAGTAGGTTTTTCATTTGTAGTTTACCATGGAGTTTATATATGTTGACCTATAACATTATCTGCTTGTTTTAAACTTATAGTCATTTAAGTTAAAACACATTTTAAAAGATCTACACTTTTACATCCTCCTTGCAAGTTTTGTGTTTTTGATGTCATATTTAACATCATGCTTTTTAACTACTTATTGCATTTATAGTTGATTTTGCAATTTTTGTTCTTTTAGCCCTCATACTAGCTTATTTAAGTTATTCATTACTGCCTTTACTTTATATTTGTCTTTACCAGTAGAATTTTTTCTCCCTATGTTTTCTTATTTCAGCCTTTTCTTTTTCACTTAAAGAAAACCCTTTAACATTTCTTATACAGTTGGTTTAGAATTGATGAACTCTTTTCTTTTTCTTGTATGGGAAATCTTTATTTCTACTACTTCAGTTCTGGATGATATTATTATTGGGTATCCTAGGTTTTAGGTTTTTTTTCTTTCAGTACTTTAAAATACATCATGGCACTACCTTCTGGCCTGCAAAGGTTTTGCTGGAAAATCACTCAATATTCTCATGGGGCATCCCTTGTATATAACTGTGTTTTTTTCAGTTGCCTTTGAAATTCTCTTTAACTTTTGTCATTTTTATTATGATATGTCTTGGTGTGAGTCTTTTTGGGTTCATCTTGTTTGGGCCTCACTATGCTTCCTGAAACTGGATATCTGTTTGCTTCTCCAGGTTAGGGAAATTTTCAGCCATAATTTCATCAAATACATTTTTTAACACCTTTCTATTTCTTTTTTTCTTCTGGGACCCCTATGACATGAATGTTAGTATGCTTGATGTCATTCCAGAGGTTCCTTAAACTATCCTCATTTTAAAAAATTTGCTGTTTTGACTAGATGATTTCCACTATTTTATCTTCTGGATATTTATGCATTCTTGTGTATCACCTAATCTGCTATTAATTCCTTCTCATGTATTTTTCATTTGAGTTATTGTGTTCTACAGCTCTGACTGGTTCTTTTTTTATATTTTATATGTCTTTGTTGCAGTTCTCACTGTGTTCATTTAATCTTTTCCCAAGTTCAGTTAGCATTATTATTACTATGGCTTTGAACTCTTAAACAGGTAGATTATTTATCTCTGTTTCACTCGTTTTTTTCTAGAGGTTTTATCTTATTCTTCTTTTTGGAACATATTCCTTTGTGTTCTCATTGTGTTTAACTTTATTTGTGTCTATTAAATAAGGTAAAACATCTGCCTGTCTGGGTCATGAAGGCATGTCCTTGAATTGGAGCATCCATATGTAGTCTACATGTGCCCACTGGTTCAGTGAGAGGGCTAGGTCTGGAGTGAGCACAGGCTGTATTTCCCCCCAGGGTGTGTTGGCAACTTCTGACTTGATGAGAAGTAGGGCTGGATTCAGAGGGGCTGGAGTCATATCCATTGTGAAAGAGGGTTTCTTGAATTTTAGCCTACCACAGCTGTGTGACCCAAGACCTTTAAAGTCACATATTTTCTCTTTGGAATAAGTGTAATAATTCCTTCTCCATATACCTCACCAAAAATACAACTATAGTGAAGTTGTTCTGTAAAATGAATTTCTCACCACAATTAAAATATTTTTGCCTAAATGAAGTTTTATACTGACTGAGTAGCATCTTAGGGGCTTCCCAGGTGGCACTAGTGGTGAAGAACCCACCTGCCAATGCAGGATACTTAAGAGACAGGGATTCAATCCCTGGGTCGGGAAGATTCCCTGGAGGAGGGCATAGCAACCCAATCCTGTATTCTTGCCTGGAGAATTCCATGGACAGAGGAGCCTAGCAGGCTACACTCCATGGAGTCACACAGAGTTGGACACGACAGAAGCAACTTAGCTTGGCACTGCACAGTGGCATCTCAGAGTTCTTGAAGGCATGGGGAATACTTGAAACTTTACCTAGTTTCCTTTGGTAGCTATACTATATACTATCTTACATACAGACCTAAAGATCAATGAATGAGCTTTAGATATGAAATAAAAATAATTTATTTTATTCCCTTTTTTGCAAGAAGAATAATTTTCTGTATTCTGGCTTTACTCCAAGTTGTGAAAGTATCACTGGATGTAGGAAATCAATTCTTGGAAGTAGGCACTAAAATAATACAACATTTAAGAATATCAGATAAATAGCAGAGATGAAATTTAAAATGCTTTTCATAAAGATTCTACTTTATATTTAGCTAAGTAATATATGGAAAAATTGCCACCTTTCAACACTGAAGTGATTACCACCACTGTTATTGCAAAGGCAGATGCTTGGGCAATACCTGCAGTGGAATTAAATTAATGAAATTGATTTGTAGATTCATTTTTTTTTTTTCAAAAAACTTGCTTTTGGAGAAAAATACAGATTTGCACTTAATTTTCAAAATTTTCCCATAAATGTTACCTATTTCTAATTGACTTCCTGCTATTGAACCCATGTTTCTAAAACAGATCAAGACTTGATTATTAGACATTTAATACTTTCTTAGAAAAACACAGTGATGAAAGCAAAGCCGGTAGCACTTTATATGTAAGAGAAAACATTTAATTGATGCTTATTACATGCCAAGCCTGGGCTAATCGCTTTACATATGTTGGCTCATTTAATTACTCAAAAGAACAATGCAGGTATTACTGCTGTCATATTTTTGCATGTAGGCTTTAAGAGATTATGTATCTTGTTCAAAGTCACATAGATGATAAGTGTGGACCTGAACTAGAGCCCAGAGTGTCCAAAGTATTTTCTCTCTAGGTTCTTCATTTTTCATGAAATGTGCTGTGAGTGGCACTCTTGACTACCTGTCTTTTCATCACTGCCATTTGACGTAATTTTGCTGTTCAACAAGTTGTCTGCTTAGGAGATCTTTGATTCTTGAGGGGAGCCATGGGTCTTTTTCTCCTCACTTCAACCTTATTTTCATGGATAGATGGTTGTGAAAAACTGGGGAAAATGGAGATAATGAGAAGTTCAAGGTATATATTCTATGTGTTAGAGTAGAAGAGACAGAATTTTATCATAGTCACAGCCCCACTGTGATGCTGAGAAATATTATTATTAAATAGAAAAGTGAAAGCATGTACTTTATAATGTTTTCATGTTCTAAAAATCTATTTTTTTTTGTTTATAATGGAACCAAGCAAAAGTCAACGAAGTGCAAAAATAATAATTATGTGTGTGTATGTGTATGCATACATATATGTACAGCTGACCCTGAAACAGCAAAGTTTTAACTGCACCTGTTCACTTATCTGTGGAAGTTTTTAGTAGTATATAGTACAGTACTGCACAGTCCACAGTTGATTGAACCTGTGGATGTAGAAGTGCTGAGGTAAAAGCTGGATAATTGACTGCAAAGAAGGCTGGCACCTCTAAACCCCTATGTTGTTCAGGGGTCAACTGCATATATGTAAAAAAAAAAATATATATATATATATTACATATATAGATATATTCAGTTCAGTTCAGTCACTTAGTCACTCTTTGTGACCCCATGGACTAAAGTACACCAGGCTTCCCTGTCCATCATCAACTTTTGGAGCTTACTCAAACTTATGTCCATTGAGCAGCCGGTGATGCCATCCAACCATCTCAACCTCTGTCGACCCCTTCTCCTCCTGCCTTCAGTCTTTCCCAGCATCAGGGTCCTTTCCAATGAGTTAGTTCTTCATATCAGGTCACCAAAGTATTGTAGTTTCAGCTTCAGCATCAGTCCTTCCAATGAATATTCAGGACTGATTTCCTTTGGGATTGACTGGTTGGATCTCTTTGCAGTCCAAGGGACTCTCAAGAGTCTTCTCCAACACCATAGTTCGAAAGCCTCAATTATTCAGCACTCAGATTTCTTTACGGTCCAACTCTCACATCCATACATGACTACCAGAAAAACCGTAACTTTGACTAGATGGACCTTTTTCGGCAAAATAATATCTCTGCTTTTTAATATGCTGTCTAGATTGGCCATTACTTTTCTTCCAAGGAGCATGCGTCTTTTAATTTCATGGCTGCAGTCACCATCTGCAGTGATTTTGGAGCCCCCCAAAATAAAGACCGTCACTGTTTCCACTGTTTCCCCATCTACTTGCCATGAAGTGATGGAACTAGATGCCATGATCTTAGTTTTCTGAATGTTGAGTTTTTAAGCCAGCTTTTCACTCTCCTCTTTCACTTTAATCAAGAAGCTCTTTAGTTCCTCTTCACTGTCTGCCATAAGTGTGGTGTCCTCTGTATATCTGAGGTTATTTATATTTCTCACAGCAATCTTGATTCCAGTTTGTGCTTCATCTAGCCTGGCATTTCATATGATGTACTCTGCATGCAAATTAAATAAGCAAGGTGATAATATACAGCTTTGATGAACTTTCCCAGTTTGGAACCAGTCCATTGTTCCGTGTCCAGTTCTATCTGTTGCTTCTTGACCTGCATACAGATTTCTCAGGAGGCAGGTCAGGTGGCCTGGTATTCCCATCTCTTGAAGAATTTTCCACAGTTTGTTGTGATCCACAGAGGCAAAGGCTTTAGGGTAGTCAATAAAGCAGAAGTAGATATTTTTCTGGAACTCTTGCTTTTCTGTGGTCCAACAGATGCTGACAGCTTGATCTCTCATTCCTCTGCCTTTTCTAAATCCAGCTTGAACATCTGGAAGTTCTTGGTTCACATGCTGTTGAAGCCTCACTTGAAGAATTTTGAGCACTACTTTGCTAACATGTGAGATGAATGCGATTGTGCAGTAGTTTGATCATTCTTTGGCATTGCCTTTCTTTGGGATTGGAATGAAAATTGACCCATTATTTAGATGTATCAATTCGTAGATAAGGTATATAGGTACATATGTAAGGTATGATAAGGTACATTTGCTGGGATTAATGTGGCAATCTATATACCTTAGTTGAGCATGGGGAATTATTTATTTATTTATTTTTTGGTCTAAGTTAGAACTCAGGCTTCTTTTTTTTTTTTATTATTATTATTTTTTTTCCAGTGGGTTTTGTCATACATTGATATGAATCAGCCATGGATTTACATGTATTCCCAATCCCGATCCCCCCTCCCACCTCCCTCTCCACCCGATTCCTCTGGGTCTTCCCAGTGCACCAGGCCGGAGCACTTGTCTCAAGCATGGGGAATTATTTATTGAACCTGATTCTAAAGTTCAAATTTATACCTGCAAAGGAATTTAGTCTGGAATCTCATGTACAAATAGCAACAATAATATTGATAGCAGCTAATATTTAAGCAGCAATGCTTTGTGCCCCTCACAGTGCTCATCGCTTTATGTGTGGTCTCTCATTCTTACCTCCATAGGATAAATTAGGGACTTTCAGAAGGGAAGGCCTTTGGCAGAATCTCAGTGACCACAATGACAATGCATTGCTCTCTTTGGGTGCTCCCTGTCCCCCTCTTCTGCCCCAAATAGCCTTAGATAAAGGTCTTGAAGAAAAATGTCCTTCTGCCACTATTTTTGTACTAAGTAGCAGTCAGATTTACTGGGGCTTATTGTGGCCATTAGCTATGCACTTGACCTTGGTGTTCAGGTGTGTTACTGAAATGTTACCTGCTTGTGTTTGCATGAATATTGTCAACCTAGATCCAGCCTCTCAGGAAAACCTGCTAATAACCTGCAGTGCCAAGAGTTCTGTCATTGGCTTCCAAGGACAGTGACTTGCTGTAGGCTGGGTGATTTGTCCTTTTAACCCAGCAGAAAAGGGCAGGACATAGATAGGAAATATACCAATTTCTTTGATGCATCCCAAGTACTTTCCCAATACCGTAGTACTTTACTAAAACGGAATGAATGACCAATCTGTGCATTAATGTATTTCTGTACGTCACCAACAAAGAAAGGTTGGTAGTGGATTCTTTTTAATTATAAAAATTCTTTGACTTATTCAATACTGCCAAATTGGTGGTACACCTATAGTGTGGTGGCACAAAAATAGTTTTTGTGTGACTTTGCAATCAGTTGTGCAAAATAGTTAAAAAAAAAAAAAACCCTAACAAATAACAAATAAGATCTGTGAAAGTGAAAGTCACTCTGTTGTGTCCGACTCTTTGTGACTGCATGGACTGTACAATCAATGGAATTATGTAGGCCAAAACACTAGAGTGGGTAGCCATTCCCTTCTCCAGGGAATCTTCCTGACACAGGGATTGAACCCATATCTCTTGCATTGCAGGCAGATTCTTTACCATCTGAGCCACAAGGGATGCCAAATTGCTGTTAGAAAACTTTAAACGTTTAAAAGCCAATAACTTGAGTTAACTCTGGTACCCACTGATGGAATTATTTGAGTGACTGATTAGTTCTTTTCTGACTTCAGGTCCTGAAGTAGGGAAGTAAGTATATAGCAGATTTATAGGAATTTTGCTTCCTTGTGTCAAAGGGGATAGCACTCTTTCCAAGGATTGGACACAGAATCCCCAAAGTAGGGCTTGACTTAGCAGAGCCAGAAGACTGGTTTCTATCAGAAGCGTAGAGAGAGGAGGTGGGACTTCACAGAAACTGACTTCACCTGCTAATCAAGTCATATTTTGGGTTTTAATCACAGTTATGACAACACTTAGCTCTGTGCTCTGGTGAAAATAACTTTATTCTGTTACTCTTACCCTTGTCCACGCTGTGTGCTGAGTTGCTTCAGTTCTGTCTGATTCTGCAACTGCATGGACTGTAGCCTGCCAGGCTCCTCTGTCCATGGGATTCTCCAGGCAAGAATATTGGAGTGGGTTGCCATGCCTTCCTCCAGGGAATCTTCCCAACCCATGGATCAAACCCACATCTCCTACATTGGCAGGCAGGTTCTTTACCGCTAATGCCACCAGGGAAGCCCGCTCTTACCCTCACCATCTCTCAAATGAGTGAGTCTCATGAAATGACACCGAAGGCCTTTCTAACTTCAAGTCTAAGAGCTCTCAATCTGACCATTTACCTGCTAAAACCTTGTGTGGAATTCTGAGGATTAGTTTGTGAAGGTCTCTGAAGCATTTGTGAAAGTTTCAATTTAGAAAGTAACCAATTTTACATTGACTACATGAAGCCCCTTATGCGTATTTTTGGAAGGGAAATGTGGGGCCACTTAATGTTTTTTTAACTAAAAGAATCCATTAGTTTGATCTCCAGTGTAATATTTTTCTTAAGAGGAGCATGTAACTTTGTGAGTGGAACATAGACCTTACATTACAAAGGCATCTTCATCAGTATTTTTGTCTATATCACCTATATATGATGAAAGTCATTGGATGAAATGCTTTTTTGACATGAATGGGAAACTTAGCTTTTGTGGTTATGGAAAAAGTAACAAAAGATAGGAGTCAGAAAGGTCTGGCTCTTTTTCCCCTCTAAATAATTTGACTAGAATTTCACACTTGCACATCTATAGAAGCTTTCATAAGCTTTTCTATGTTGACAGTAAATTCACATCTTTACACCACTTCCCACATTAAAATGAAATCTAGTCTTCCAAATAGTCTGTGAATTGTTGCCCACCATCCATGTCTGTACACAGATGTGGGATATTTCTTGTGGAAGGACTTTAAATGGTACATATGATGTTTATATATTTAGAAAGGTAGAATTCCTTAGTATATAAGTGACTGCTAAACACACACATATGACATCTGTTATGTGCAGGATTTTGACTGATGAAAAGCTTAACCCTGTTGTATCTATGATACTGAATGAAACCTCACAGAGTTTGGGGGAAGATCTTGCTCCTTGACAAATATTTTCAAGGGATGATAGCTGCTTTTCCAGTTGTAAAAGGCAAGCTGAAACCATCCTATAAGAAGAAATAGTGGACCTAGGAAACCAACATTCTATACTTGGACAAGCTATGCAAATTTAAACAGAATTTTTAAAAAAAAGACAAAAAGGTTTTTTTTATTGTTTTTTAAGAAATATAATGTCTTCACAGTAAAAGAAAAAATTAGTTGTGTTTTTTTTTTTCCCTTCTACAAGAGGTTTAGGACTGTATAGAGATAGTTACATACATGGGCATCTCAAATGAGAGGGCACCGAACGTACATGTAATTGGTTGCTTTTTTCTTTCCCTCGGCAGTCTGTAAAAAATGTGAAAATGCTCCTGCTTCTGCCTAGCCATTAAAAGGCAGTGCCTGCACCATACTGTGATTTGGGAGCTGAAGAAAATGGCCAGAACTGACTGATATCTGATAAACAGTAACAGGAGTCAGTTTATTGCACCAATCGTTAAATAATGGTGCTGATTATAAGGCTGCTAACTGCAGATGCTGTAATTGTCTGTCATAAATCTTAGTCATTTGTGACAGGAGCACAATGAAAGGGAGCATCTGCTTGAGGGCAAATGACTTCTGATAAATATCAGCTCTACGAAAATGTACTTGGATGTGTCTCAATATTTTGGAGAGCCATTCATGTTGCTTCCACAAATGTGAAGTTATTATTGGTTTGTATTGATTTTGCCACCCTTTTTTTTTTAAAGAGACAGAGTGACTCAAGGTTGAGTTGAATAGCATCTCAGCTCTTTATCTGATCTACTCATTTCTCTCAAATGCATGTTTGAGTGAAAAAAAAATAATTGCACTTTTTTTCAGTAGATTGCTGTTCAGAAACACAGGCTGGGAAATTCAATATGCAGCTTATAAAAAAATAACAAAAGCCAACATTTGTTGAAGGAGGAGGGAAGGCTTTTGGATTTTTACAAAGGTTGTTTTTTAGAAAAGATTTTAAGTCCTAAAGTGCCAATCTCTAATGAATTTTAACTGCATGAAAATGAATTACATATTCTATTATGCCTATAGAAAAATAGTGAATATTATCATATTCATTACAAAATTTACCCAAATAATAAAAACCATGTAACAAGGACTTTTAAGTTAAAAAAACTTAAAAAAGTTCATGTCACAGAAAACTAACAGCCACATCTTTAAAATAGCTGCCTTTTTCCTGAAATATTTATTTCATATTAAACATTTAGTTTCTACATCAAAGACATCTTAGAAAAAGTGCAAAGCAAATAGAGTGAGGAAATACACATTTCCTGATATGGAAAATCAACCTTGTAATGAGCTCAGACTTACAAATATGGTTTGAAGATGGTGAAAGTTATTAATAAGTGCAGACTATATCTGTTTATGGCTGTTGATGATTATCAGAAATATGGGTCTCTTATCAGAAGTTTCCATATTAAGAAAGTAAAAGTTTTGCGATATGTTCCATGTAATTGCTTAGTTTGGGAGAATCCAGCTGAAGTGGTACAGGGGTGGCTCAGGGTATAGGGCTGAGGGAATGTGAGGACACATCGTGGAAGTGGGGGGATACACTCAGAGAGGGAATCAGCAACTTTCTTGTGGGCTGTCTGGACTCTTTCCTCTAACCTCCTCTGCCTCTACAGCTCAACGCCTTGGGCTGAAATACTGGGATATAAAGTCGTCCATACATCCATAGAACAGACTCTAGGGACCACGTCAGTGATAGTATTTTTGGTTTCATCATCTTATTCACAAGATACACTTTTTCTAAAAAGTCATCTCAGACTTTTCATTCTGTTCTTGACCACAGGACAACTTGTGCTCTTCGGAATCCCTAATAACTCTAATAATAATAGATATCAAGAGCTTCCTGGTAACAGCTAGGATGTGGGACTGTCTTTAATGAAGGATTCCCTTAAAAGGAAGAGCCTCTGGTATTATAACTAAATTTCCTGGGAGAATATCTGAAATATAGTGCTCTATATGGACCCTAATTTTCAAAAAGGCAGGTTTGGACAGGTTAGGTAGTCTTCATTGGTATTTTGAAGAAATAGAAAAATAAGTCCTAAATCTCAACCTTTTATAAGGACATGGGAGGAAGGGAGATGATATATAAAAAAACAGTATACTTTGGTATCAGATCAAACTGTATTTGATTCTCAGCTCTACCAGATAATTTTTAACCTTTGTCATCTGCCATTTTTTTAAGAAAGACCATTTTTATTAATACTAGAGTTGTGAGTAAGATCTATGGTATATATAAACCATTTGGTACAGTGCTTGGCACAAAGAAGACATCCAATAAATGTTTATAGCTATTATTAACTATGATATTACTAATAGTGTATATTTACTAATTAATATTATATATTGCTGCTGCCGCTAAGTCACTTCAGTTGTGTCTGACTCTGTGCAACCCCATAGATGGCAGCCCACCAGTCTCCCCCACCTCTGGATTCTCCAGGCAAGAACAGTGTAGTGGGTTGCCATTTCCTTATCCAATGCATGAAAGTGAAAAGTGAAAGTGAAGTCGCTCATTCATGTTCAATTCTTAGCGACCCCATGGACTGCAGCCTACCAGGCTCCTCCATCCATAGGATTTTCCAGGCAAGAGTACTGGAGTGGGTTGCCATTGCCTTCTCCAAATATATTATATATTAGTAGCAATTATAAATTGTATATGCTTATCTGGATTTGCATTTGCTTGTCGGTCACCTCCTGATTTTAATATTATGATTTATCTTTTTCTTCTGGAAAGAAGCTGCTAGGAAACTTAGATAAATTGTGGATTTCTACTTTTATGGGTATATTCCTAAGAGGAAGTGAAAAGGTGAAGCAACTATATGTTAAATACCTAAGTCTTATCATACTGGGGTTGGAGATAACCAAAGGGATTCAGGGGAATAAGTGCTCTGACATTCATCCTTGCTTTCTTAGAGCTTGCTGTATCGTTGGATAGAAAAACTAGCAGATTATCTATTGATTGCCTCATTTTTATTAAATAGTGTAATGTAATATAGTGCTAGAATAATTGGAGAGGGGACCTGAGCTAGGCTTTCAAGACCCAATGTGATTTGGATAAGTCTAGTCACCTGACTTCAGGGAGACCAATAGTATGAGTTGAAACATGGGCATGACATGGAATGAGTTTGGTGTATTTGAGGGACTCATTGAAATAAAGAATGTCTTGGAGCAGCATGGGAATAAATAAAGTTGAATTGGTGGTGGTGTTTGAGATCTGAGTAGTAGTGTTACCATTTTGCTCTTTAATGTGCCAAGCATTAAACTAAGTTCTTTCATGCTTGATTTCAGTTATACCCAATGGCAAGCCCATGTGATAGGTAATGTTATTAGTCCTAATCCTCAGGTAAGGAATTATAAATCAGTTTAGATGTGAGTCAGTATGGTATGATGGTAAAGAGCTTCATCACTATAACTGGACTGCCTGGGTTTGAATGTCAGTTTTATTAATTACCAGCTGTGTGACCTTGGGCAATTACTCATCCACTGTGTTTCTGTTTATCAGTAAAACAGGGATAATAAGAGTACCCAGCTCATAGGGTTGTTGAAAGGGTCCAATGAGTTAAGTTTACTTTTAGATAGCCTTTGGAATATAACTCGGTATATAGTCACAGGTTATTTAAGTGTTTGCTCTTAAGTAAATGACGTATGGATATCAATTTTGTGGAAGAAACAGAATCACTATATGACTACTACTTATGTTGACCATTAGTTAAAGCTCAGAGGATAATATACATAAGTAATTTATATTCATTATAGAAAAAATAGAACATACAAATAAAAAAATTAAAAATCTTTATACTCTATTTCTCATGCATAATCATTACTCTTTGTATGTTCTTTCAAAATGTGTATTTATGAATGTATTATATAACCTGATTTTCACTTAATAACAATTAGAGTTTAGAAACATTTTCTATATCAACAAATATAGCTACATTACATTTTTTAATGGTTAGTAATCCAATATAAACATATGGCATATAAAATTGAACTAATCACATACCTTTATATGCTATTTCCAGTTTCTTTTTGCTATTAAAAACAGTGCTGCAGTTTAGAGAATTTATAAAACTGTCTCCTTAGGATAAGTCCTAGAAGTGTTAAGTCCTGAGACAGAATTATTCCTATTTGTCATATACATTATATTTACATATAAAAATTTATACACACACACACACACACATATGTATTACCAAACAGCCCTACAGAAACTTTTTTATAATTTCCAGTTCAATCAACAGTGTATGAGAATTGTCATCTCCCATTAACTTTGCTAACACCAGTAATTGCCCTCCTTTTAAATAGCTTTCAGTCTAACATAATGAAATGGCACATCATCGTTTGAAATTGCTTTATTATTACTAGTGACCATAAAACTTCCAATATGCTTACTGAGCATTTTTTAATAAACTTTCTATTATTTCTTCCTAATTTTTTAAAGAAGTTGAAATTTTATATTGAAAAGAAATTTTCCTGATTATGATAATAACCTTTTGTTTGGCATATTTTATAATATGTGTTTGAATATGCTTTGATTAGAGTGTGATAAGGGAAAAATGAATTTGGATTCACTGGAGAGACTTTTCCTAAATTTCAAATATAGGCCTATTCTACCCTTGCTTTAAAACCTTTGATAGCTTCCCTTTAGCATGGGATAAAGTCTGCAGTTTAAAACTTGGCATGTTAGTTCCACCATGATTTAGTTCAGTTGACTTTTCTCACCTCTTTCCCAGCCACACTCATGAACTGGTGGTATGCTAGGGCACAACAGTTGTGAGGGCAGACTGTGCACATTTCTTCTCAGCTGTGCATTTAGTGATGTCACAATGTCATGCTGGTGGCTTGAAATCAGCCATGGAGGAGTATTTATACCATGTTATTGTTCAGTCAGCCAGTCATGTCCGTCTCTTTGCAACCCCATGGACTGCAGCATACCAGGCATCCTTGCCTCTCATCATTTCCCAAGGTTTGCCCAAGTTCATGTCCATTCCATTGGTGATGCCATCCAGCCATCTCATCCTCTGATGCCCTCTTCTCCTTCTGCCTCTGTCTTTTCCAGCATCGGGTACTTTTCCAATGAGTCAGCTGTTCGCATCAGATGGCCAAAATACTGGAGTTTCACCTTCAACATAAGTCCTTCCAATGAGTATTCAGAGTTGATTTCCCTCAAGATTAACTGGTTTGATCTCCTTGAAGTCCAAGGGACTCTCAGGGGTCTTCTCCAGCACCACAGTTCAAAGGTATCAATTCTTTGGTGCTCCACCTTCTTTATTGTACAGTTCTCACAACCATACATGACTACTGAGAAGACCATAGCCTTGACTATATGAACCTTTGTCAGCAGAATAATGTCTCTGCTTTTCAAAACACTGTCTAGGTTTGTCATAGCTTTCCACAGACACTGGCAAACACTAGAAATTAGTTGGGTTTTTATTTTTTCTTCCAGAGACTCAATCATTGAATATTTATCAGCATTCCACTACATAATACCCTCAACTCTAGGCATCCTAAACATCTTAACATTTCTGATCCAGTGCACCACTGAGACATGTAAGCATCTCAGGTAGGGTAGTAACCAGTTGCTCCTGCAAGCCATTATTTGGTCAACATACATCAGCAGTGTGTGGGAGAAGCAGGGAAGCGGGCTCTCTAGTGGCAGGACTCTTGCCTCTTGCCTCTGTTTTGACCAACTTGTTCTGCTCCAACATTGCCCACCCTTTTTAATCACACAGAGCCTGCAGCTAATCGACCCATCTTTATGAAGTCTTAGGCCCACCCCTTGAGAGTCTTACCACTCCCTCATCCCCACCTCAAGTGGCTAATCAGAGCAGTTCCTCTAACCATATATGGTCCCTTCCTTGAGGGCCATTCTGCTAAATATAGATTTTTTTCTGTATCATTTTAGTACCTCTTAAAGAATAGGATACTGTTCATACTGTTCTGTGTATTCTTGCCACCTCTTCTTCATATCTTCTGCTTCTGTTAGGTCCATACCATTTCTGCCCTTTATCGAACCCATCTTTGCATGAAATGTTCCCTTGTTATCTCTAATTTTCTTGAAGAGATCTCTAGTCTTTCCCATTCTGTTATTTTCCTCTATTTCTTTGCATTGATCACTGAGGAGGGCTTTCTTATCTCTCCTTGCTGTTCTTTGGAGCTCTGCATTCAAATGGGTCTATCTTTCCTTTTCTCCTTTGCTTTTTGCTTCTCTTCTTTTCACAGCTATTTGTAAGGCCTCCTCAGACAACCATTTTGCTTTTTTGCATTTCTTTTCCATGGGGATGGTCTTGATCCCTGTCTCCTGTACAATGTGATGAACCTCTGTCCATAGTTCATCAAGCTCTCTGTCTATCAGACCTAATCCCTTAAATCTATTTCTCACTTCCACTGTATAGTCATAAGGGATTTGATTTAGGTCATACCTGAATGGTCTCGTGGCTTTCCCTACTTTCTTCAGTTTCAGTCTGAATTTGGCAATAAGGAGTTCATGATCTGAGCCACAGTCAGCTCCCGATCTTGTTTTTGCTGACTGTATAGAGCTTCTCTATCTTTGGCTGCAAAGAATATAATCAATCTGATTTTTGTGTTGACCATCTGGTGATGTCCATGTGTAGAGTCTACTCTTGTGTTATTGGAAGAGGGTGTTTGCTATGACCAGTGTGTTCTCTTGGCAAAACTCTGTTAGCCTTTGCCTTGCTTCATTCTGTACTCCCAGGCCAAATTTGCCTGTTACTCCAGGTGTTTCTTGACTTCCTACTTTTGCATTCCAGTCCCCTATAATGAAAAGGACATCTTTTTTGGGTGTTAGTTCTAAAAGGTCTTGTAGGTCTTCATAGAACTGTTCAACTTCAGCTTCCTCAGCATTAGTGGTTGGGGCATAGACTTGGATTTCTGTGATATTGAATGGTTTGCGTTGGAAACAAACAGAGATCCTTCTGTTGTTTTTGAGACTGCATCTAAGTCCTGCATTTAGGACTCTTTTGTTGACTATGATGGCTACTCCACTTCTTTGAAGGGATTCTTGTCCACAGTAGTAGATATAATGGTTATCTGAGTTAAATTCACCCATTCCAGTCCATTTTAACTAGCTGATTCCTAGAACGTCGATGTTCACTCTTGCCATCTCCTGTTTGACCACTTCTAATTTGCCTTGATTCACGGACCTAACATTCCAGGTTCCTATGCAATATTGCTCTTTACAGCATTGAACCTTGCTTCTATCACCAGTCACATCCACAACTGGGTGGTGTTTTTGCTTTGGCTCCATCCTTCATTCTTTCTGGAGTTATTTCTCCACTGGTCTCCAGTAGCATATTGGGCACCTACTGACCTAGATAGCATATTAAAAAGCAAAGACCTTACTTTGCCAACAAAGGTCCGTCTGGTCAAGGCTATGGTTTTTCCAGTGGTCATGTATGCATGTGAGAGGTGGTCGTGTATGCATGTGAGAGTTGGGCTTTGAAGAAAGCTGAGCACTGAAAAATTGATTCTTTTGAACTGTGGTATTGGAGAAGACTCTTGAGAGTCCCTTGGACTGCAAGGAGATCCAACCAGTCCATCCTGAAGGAGATCAGTCCTGGGTGTTCATTGGAAGGACTGAGGCTGAAGCTGAAACTCCAATACTTTGGCTACCTCATGCGAAGAGTTGACTCGTTGGAAAAGACCCTGATGCTGGGAGGGATTGGGGGCAGGAGGAGAAGGGGACGACAGAGGATGAGATGTCTGGATGGCATCACCAACTCGATGGACATGAGTTTGAGTAAACTCCAGTAGTTGGTGATAGACAGGGAGGCCTGACGTGCTGCGATTCATGGGGTTGCAAAGAGTCAGACACGACTGAGTGTACTGAACTGAACTGAAAGAACAGGATCTAAGACCATAGAATTGGCTAGCCCCACCTGGAGAAGGAAATGGCAACCCACTCCAGTATTCTTGCCTGGAAAATCCCATGGACAGAGGAGCCTGGTAGGCTATAGTCTGTTCGTGGGGTTGCAAAGAGTCGGACACGACTGAGTGACTTCACTTTCACTTTCACCTTTAACCTGAATCTACCCTCAAGATAACTTCCTTCCCTACCCTGTGCCTAAGTACATATGTTCTTGCTTCCTTTCACCTTCCCCTGCCCACCTGGTTGATAAGTTCCTTCTGACAGTAATCTCTTCCTTGTCTACACCCTGTAAGTCTCGATAGTTATATGACTTATCATATGAGCCACTTTAAGCATTAACTTTGTATCCATGCGTTTGAGCTAGCTCCAGGAGTTGGTGATGGACAGGGAAGCCTGGAATACTGCAGTCCATGGGGTTGCAAAGAGTCAGACATGACTGAGCAACTGAACTGACTGACTGTATCCTCATCAAAGAACCTTACATGGAAGGACTTAGATCATGGTTGGCTGTATGGATATACTTGAGGAGATAGTGCCACTAAGGAAACATTTTATTAAGGTGAATATTTGGCAGAAGTGTGCAAGATGACTGAAAGAATTAAAATGGCCATTGTTAGGAAAACTGGATAGGGTATTGAAATTTTGTAGGGAAGCTCATCTGGTCATGAGGGGGTAGTGAGTTCCTGGAGGTGGGTGGTAGTAATGAGGACAGAAAGAAAGAGCAGACAGACAGCAGAACTTAGTGAAAGGTGGCCTAAGAGAAGAAAAAGTAGACAAAATTTAAATATCTTCAAGCTTCTAATTTAGAAACAGACACGGAGTCATCTGTGTAAAACCATGAACTCACAAGGAAGAGACCTAAAAAGTAAAAGTAAAAAGTTGAGTATTAGAATATTTTTACATCTGGAAAAGGGGTACAGAAAAGGAGAAAGAGGAAAAATGATTAATGAACTAGAAAACAAATCTAAAAATTGAAGTATCCTGAAACCTAAGGGAAGAGATTTTTAAAGAACATATATTGTTCTAAGGATTTTAAATATTAGTCAAAGGCAAAAGAAAAAAAATTGCAAACCATCACTACCACAACAACCAAAACACCAAAGGGTAAAAGGACTGAAATATATATATATATATCATTGGTGTTGACAAGAAGGACATCTCTAGTAGCTTTGGAATTGACAGCCTCAGAAGTAATCGAACAGTGGAAAGTCACTGGACCACAACAGTGAATCCAGTTCAAATTCCTGTGACACCTACTGACTGTATTACCTTGGGTAAATGTCTTAATATCCCAGAAATTCAGTTTCTTTTATAAAGTGAAGATAATTATTGTCCTACTTATTTCACAGGTTTAGTGTGAGGTTCAATAGACAGATGTTTATGAAAGTATTTTGCAAACTAAGTTTAATAAGAGTGTGAGTTTAATAAGAGTTTAATAAGAGTTACTTATTTCCATTACTATAGTCATGAAAGTGTGTCAGTCACTCAATCATGTCTGATTCTTTGTGACCTCATGGATTGTAGCCTGCCAGGCTCCTCTGTCCATGGGAATTCTCCAGACAAGAATACTGGAGTGGGTAGCCATTCCCTTCTCCAGACTATTGTCATAATTGGAGCCAAAGGAAAGGCAAGAAGGGTTAACGTAATCCTAGGAGGGTTAATGTAAAGAAAGGTAAAGGATGAGAAGGGGAAGGAAGAGATTGACAGTACTAGAAGAAGGAATAGGGTACAATGAAACCTTTATTTACTTTTGTTTGAAGGCACAGGGACCCTGAACATGGGTGAAGACACAAGGAGGCACTTTCAATGTGGAGGAAGGGTGATTGTTGGGGTGGGGCCCAGAGGAAATAAAGACTGTGATCTTTAGGCATAAGGACAGAAATCCTCTCCTCTGAGACTGGTAGGAAGGGTGAGACATGTCAGGATGAAGATAGCATAAATAAAATTGCTCTTATGGAGCACTCTAACCATGTGCTCATAGGATAAGGGAAGGGTGTCCAAGGAGGGTCAGGGAGAGAGAGACGACATCTGGCAGGAGAATCAGAACTATCATGGCAGAAATATTGTTTGAACTTCTGCTATGATAGTATCTCCTTATGTTGGAAACAATTCCTTGAAAGGAATTGCAAAGTCTAACATCTATGATCTCAACCCCATGTAATCACTGAGCATTAGCTTAGTCCAAGTAGCACAACATAGCCTAATAAGAAAAAGAGTTATTCAACTCCTCTGCAGTTGAATTAGATAACAAATGTGATCATCTGATTTTCTGAACTGAAGATTTAAGTACATGGTTGGATACAGAATTTGTATATATTTTCCAGTTTTGAAAATCCATCTTGGAGGTGAACTTTGTACACTGAAATGTTGCTTTCTCCAGGACATTTTCATGGTTTGTAAGTTGAAAGGGAGAGTCATTTTGCAAATCAGGACTGTCTTAGAAATATGAATCACATGATGCACATCTATGGTGACTTACATCTTGGATAACAAGGAACTCACATTAGGATGTAAATGTGTAAGGTAGAGTTGAGATGGGATGAGAATATACCTCTATTCCAGCATGGTAATTGATTGGTGCTGAGTAGTGGCTTTTTGTAGAAGTAAGTGCCTTTTCCTCTGCAGTTTGCCCCCACCAGATGTTAAGGTAAAGGATCGATTATCTTTCAATACCACACAGATTCTGTTACTTCTCTTGCAATAAAAAAAGAAGTTCTCTGGTCCCATGACTCTATCAAGTGTGGAAAAGGAAAAGTGAGAGGTTTACATGGTTTACTTTGTCAGGGGAGTGTGTAATTTCCTCAGTTCTATCTCACCATAGCAAGAATTTGAAGTGATGGACAGACCAGTGTTATAGCTCAGTTTTATTTAGAAAGCAAAGGAAAATACATCCTCAAGGTGTGAGGCCAGGTCGACCCAAAAGATGCAAAGAGAAGCCCCCAGCTCAATTTTGGCTCCTCTTTTTATATGTTTTTTTCCCCTCCTCCCCTGGGCCTGCCCTATGTAAATTGGGCTGCCCTGGAGGGCTGTTTGTTTTACCTGAGGTCCTTGAGGCTTCCTTTGTTCTATTTTCACGGGCTTTCCCCTTCTTTGTCTTTTAACCACCACCATCCTGGATTCCTTTTTCGTATTCTAATTATCTAACAACTTCTTTTCTTACCTGACTCTGGTTGACATCTGAGTTTGGGAATCCTACTATAACCCAGTGGTTCTCAAATTTAGCTTGTGACACATGATTATATTGAGATCAGTCCTGTGGTATGTTAACTACTTATTTGAAATGGCTAAAGTTGGGATAACTGAAAACAGTAAATTTTGACACATTAAACACTGTCCAAATTTATCCTGTAATAGTATTTCCTCATCATTTATATTCTGATGTATAATTTCTTAGGCAGGCAAGAAACATTATGTTAAAGTTAGAACAATGGGAACATCCACGGAATTATGCCACGTGAAGGTACCACTTGCCTGTGTGTCCAGAGGGAAAAAAAGTGGAGAACTGATGCTCTGGCACTTGATGGAGCAGTGGCCCTATAGTCATTTTAGACATCACTAAAAAATCATACATGGTGAATACGTTCTGCAAAGCCATATTCTCTTAATTTGATTTTGGTCAAACACATGCCTGGTTGAAGGAGTCAAATAGTTATTATAAGATTCATCTTGAAAAGCCACAGGTCTCCTGAGACTGTGGTTCTCCACCCTGTTCCCACTTCTCTGAGACAACATTTGGGTTAAATGAATAATTGGTATTTGCCTTATGGTAATGTAAATTTTCTTCATAACTGATTCTTTTCTGTTTGGTTGTGTCTGACTCTGCAACCCCATGGACTTTACCCTCCCCCACCTCCAGGCTCCTCTCCATGGGATTTTGCCAGCAAGAGTACTACAGTGGGTTTCCATTTCCTCCTCCAGGGGATCTACCCAACCCAGGGATCAAACCTGTGTCTCCTGCATTGGCAGCCAGATTCCTTACCACTGAGCCACCTGGGAAGCCCTTGTTATGCTAGTATTAATGTACCATTGGGTTGCAAAGAGTTGGACATGACAGCGACAGAACAAACAAACAAAAATTAGACTTAATCATTGCCTCATGTTTTGTTAGGTTTTTTCCTTAAATTGTCTGTTAGAACTATATTCCTGTCAAATGGTCAATATGTTAGGTGATTTATCAGTTTCATTTTGATTTGAGACATTCCTCCTGAACCCCTCCTTTTTTGCTCCAGCCCAGACTAGTTGCTTTCTAGGCTGATACATAAGCATTGTCTGGGATTTCCTACTGCCTTAGTTCTAGAAACTTACTTTGCTTCTCTCACTTGGTTTGACTCCCATGTCTAGTTTTTCTCCTTTATTTTCTTATTGTGGTGGTTTCTAGTAGTTTCTTGAGAAAATGAGTAAAAGGGATAAATATTTTTAAATCCTTCAGGTCTGAAAATGTTTATAATCTACCTTGACACTTGGGTAGGTGTAGAACTCTGATGTAGAAGAATGTATCCTCAGTATTTTGAATAACACTGCTTCACTGTATTCTAGCTTTTCAAGTTCCTGTTGAAAAATTTAAACTCTGTTTGCTGATCCATCAGCTATGACCTCCCTAGAAGCTTTTAGGATCTTCTTTTTATCCCTAAAGTTCTAAAATAATTGCAGTGATGAGTTCTGACATACAACTTTTGTGGTCTAGTTTGGAATCTGTAACTTTAAGTCCTTTAGGGATTGGGAAATTATAGTGATTAATTCGTGATGGTTTCCTTCCCTTTCTTATGATTTCTCTTTCTGGAATGCCTGATAGTCAGATTGTAAGATTCTTGGATTGATTCTCTACTTTTCTTATGTTTTCTCTCCTACTTTTCCATTATTTTGTCTTTTTATTCTACATTCTGGAAGAGTTCCTCAACTATATCTCCTAAACATCTTGTTGAAGTTTTGCTGTCATGTTTTTCAAGATTTCAAGAGCTCTTTATTGGTCTTATTTCATGGATGCAATAGTTTTCTTACCTCACTTTTAATTGCTGCTCTATGACTTGTCTTTGTTTTCCTAAAACATTTGGTGATCTTTGGATTCATTTCATATTTTTTTTAACTTTTTATTTTGTATTGGGGTATAGCCAGTTAACAATGTTGTGATAGTTGCAGGTGATCTATGAAGGGACTCAGCTGTGCATATACATGTATCCATTCTCCCCCAAACTTCCCTCCCATCCAGACTGCCACATAACATTGGATAGAGTTCCTTGTGCTATATGTTGCAGGTCCTTGTTGGTTATCCATTTTAAGTATAGCACAGATCACCAAGAAAGTATTGGGAGCTCTGTGTGTGTGTGTACACACGCATGTACACATGTGGGTATGTATACGTATGCACATGCATGTGGCAGGGACAGAAGAAGATTTTCCATTGATAGGACTCATTGGTTATATTTCATTGGTAAACCCTCAAATGTCATTACCCATAGGTCTTTGATCTTAAGCTGGCCAGTTTCTCTAGAGGGAAATAATCTAATAACCTGCCTGGAGATGAAAACCTAACTGCCATGTTTTCCAGAACTCATTATAAAATATTTTGGCTAGCAAGTCTCTAAATGTGGTCTATGGAGCACAGAGGTTTCCCAAGACTCTTATAGGGATTCTAGAGTCAAAAGCATTTTCTTAATGATACTAAGATGGTATTTGCCTTTTTCAGTGTATTTGCACTGAGGATACAAAAGCAACCGTGGGCTAAATTGCTGATATCTTAGCAGTAATTGGAACAGATGCCCCAAACTCCACCAGTAGCCACTATATTCTTCACCACTGTACATATACAGTTTAAAAGAAAAAATACAGATGGTTTCACTTAATAAAGTTTTTGGCGAGCAATAAATGTTATTATTATTTGAATACACGTCTTTCTATTGTTACCTGTGACAAAATGACAAGTATTAAAAAAAAAAAAACTTCTGAAGCATACCAAGTACAATGATGTCTTGAGGAAAAGCACTTGTGCAATTTGAACTACAAACTGAACTTTCTGTTTTTCCACAAAATGCCATTTTATTTGAAAGGATCACTTACAAAGGATGGTCATTCTGATGTGGCTATTTGGCAGCCATTCTGTCACAAATGAACAAAGTAATTTTGTTGCTTCAATAGAAATAACTGATGGCATTTGTTGCAAATAACAGAATTTTACTTTTCAAAAGAAAGTTAGAAATTTGGATAACTTGTACCTTCCACCACCATAAGCTTAAAATCTTCCCCAAAGGGGACTTAGCAATGATATTCAGTAATGTGGTTGTTTGATATTGTATAATAAGATGTGCCAATATTTGGAAGATCTGCTTAAGTCAGGAATAGTACTTTCCAAATGACCAATGTAGAACATTATGAAATGTTGCATGAGGAAAAGTGTAAGATAGATTAGTAGATTTTACTCTAATAGAGTCTGAAAGTTTATTAATAGGGTTTCAAATTCCATACTGCAGCTTTCCTTTCAGAAACTACCATCCTATGAATTTTGGTATAGCATCAAAAAAATAATCACATTTATCTAAAAAGGTTTTTAAATACTCTTGCCTTTCTAACTACATGTTTCTGTGAGGCTGGATTTTCTTGATATTCTTCTACCAAAACAGCTATGACAATAAATCAAATGGAGAAACAAATGAAATATTTTTAAAAAAAAATATTATTTGTTTATTTTCGGCTGTCTAGGTCTTTGTTGCTGTGTGTGGGCTTTCTCTAGTTGCAGTGAGTGGGGACTACTCTCTAGTTGTGATGCACGGGCTTCTCATTGTGGTGGCTTCTCTTGTTGCAGAGCACAGGCTCTAGGTGTGCGGGTTTCAGTAGTTGCAGCACGTGGGCTCAGCAGTTTTGACACATGGGCTTTGGTACTCCGTAGTATCTGGTATCTTCCCAGGCCAGGGATTGAACACATGTTCTCTGCATTGGGAGGTGGATTAATAACCTCTGGACCACCAGAGAAGCCCAAGAATCTATTTCAGCTAAACATTAAAGAGATTTCTAAAAATATAAAGCAGTGCCACTCTTCTCACAATTTTTTTGAAAATATACTTCATAAAAATGTTATTTATATTAACAATAGACTTGCTATTATTTAAATTAATTGATAAATATTTTAAAATATTTTCAGTTGTAATTTGTGATAAAATAAATATTAATGCATATAACCAATATAAACAGAAACTCTTTGAGGTCCTTGAAATCCTTAAGAATGTAAAGTGGTCCTGAGATCAAAATATTAGAGTAGTTGATGTAGACAAATACTTAATCCCCTAAGTTTTCTGTGTAGTTGTATACCCACATTCCCTGTTATGCTTAATATTCCCTAATCTAGAGTTCTTCTGATCAAATCCCCTAGTTGGTATGGAGAGGGAGGAATTTGAGAGCCTAATTTTTTATACATGATTCCAATCACCTTTTCCTCTTTCATGCTCAATGTAGCAGGATTTCTATAGCTTTTCCCCAGGAAAATAACTGGGTTTTAGCTTTCTCAATTCTACTTTGTCAGTTACCACTCAGGATTCCATTCCAAAATGTTGGCCAGCTTTCCAGGCTGATTTCACCTCTTCCCCCTTTCCTGCCTGTGATCTTCATTTCTTGTGCAGTCCTATCACCTCTGTCCCTTCTACCTTCCATGTAGCACCTCACATTTGTGAAGCTCTATGGCAGTTTTTAAATGTAGACATTCTGTCTCCCCAGGTAGGTAATAGAACTTTTGAAGGCAGGATCCTGTCTCCATGTTTCCCCTCAAGTGATTCCATCTCTGTAATCAGCTTATGCTCAGGTTATGAACCAGAAAATTCATGGTTTACTTTACTTTTTTAGACCTTATCAGGATACTTTCAAAGTTTTGCTAAGCATTTAGTAACAATTGGGGAGGGGGGGTAACACTTTTAAAAAAGACAAGAGATGCATTTTATTTTTTCTTCCAGTTTTATTGAGATATAATTGACATATAAGGTACACAGCATAATGATTTGACTTACATACGTCATGAAATGATTATCATAGTAAGTTCAGTGAACATTCATCAACTCATATAGGTACAAAACTAAAGAAATAGAAAAAATTATTTGTGGTGAAAACTCTTGGGATTTATTCTTAACAATTTTCATATATAACATACCATAGTGTTGTTTATTTTCATGTTGAATGTTACATCCTACTACCTGTTTATCTTATAGCAGAGGGTTTGTACCTTTTGACTGCCTTCATCCAGTTCTCCACGCCCCCCCTCCCCCATTTCCTGCCTCTTATAACCATAAATCTGATCTTTTTCTATGAGTTAGTTTTTAAAGTGTAATTGACGTGCATCTCTGCTGGTTCCTATTACAGAACATAATGATTCAATATTTCTATACATTTCAAAATGATCACCATATTTTCTAGTTACCATGTCACCATACGAAGAGGTCATATAGTAATATATTCCCCACACTGTACATTTCATATTGTTCTTGTTTATTTTGCAACTGGAAATCTGTACCTCTTAATCTTCTTCATGTATTTCATTCCTCCCTCCCCCACCCCGTCTCCTCTGGCAAGCACCATTTGTTCTCTGTATCTATAACTCTGTTTCTGCTTTGTTGTTTTTTGTTTTGTTTTTTAGATTCCACATGTAAGTGAACTCATAACATTTGTCTTTCTCTGTTTGACTTATTTCAGTTTGAGTAATACCCTCTCGGTCCATCCTTTTTGTCACAAATGTCCAGATTTAATTTTAATGGCTGTGTAATATTCCACTGTGTGTGTGTGTGTGTGTGTGTGTGTGTATGCATGTGTATATGCAATTAGAATACACAATCTATTGATGGACACTTCAGTTGCTTCTGTATCTTGGCTATAGTAAATAATGCTGCAATGAACATAGGGGTACATATGTCTATTCTAATTACTGTTTTCATTTTTTGGGTAAATACCCAGTATTGAAATTGCTGGATTATATGGTAATTGTATTTTTAATTTTTGAGGACTCTCTGTACTGTTTTCCATAGTGGTTGTACCAATTTACATCCAATCATGTGTGAGGGATCCCTTTTCTCCAACCTTGCCAACATGTTATTTGTTGTCTTACTGATAATAGCCATTTGTCTAGTGTGAGGTGATATCTCATTGATTCACATTTCCTACATTTTTAATGATGTTGAACATCTTTTCATGTCCCAGTTGCCCACCTGTGTGTCATCTTTGAAAAAATGTCAATTTAGATCTTCTGCCCATTTTTATATTGGATTGTTTATTTTTTGATGTTGAGTTGTATGAGTTCTTGGTATATTTTGGATCTTAACTCCTTGCCAGATATATTGTTCACAAATATCTCCTCCCATCCAATAGGTGGTCTTTCATTTTTTTGATAGTTTTCTTTGCCATTCAAAACCTTATTAGTTTTATATAGTCCCATTTGTTTTTGCTTTTTTGCTTTTGTTTCCCTTACCTGAGAAGATATAACCCCCAAAATATTGCTAAAACCAACGTCAGAGAGCTTACTGCCTATGGTTTCTTTTAGAAGTTTTATGGTTTCATTTACATTTAAATCTTTGATCCATTTTGAATTTACTTTCAAATGAGAGTAATCCATTTTGTTTCTTTGCATGTAGCTGTCTAGATTTTTTAACACTATTTATTTAGGAGACTATCTTTTCCCCATAGTATATTCTTTCCTCCTCTGTCATAGTTTAATTGTCCATATAAGTGTGTATTCATTTTTGGGCTCTCTTATTGTGTTCCACTGATCTATATTGTCTGTTTTTGATCTGTTCCATTGATCTGTATTGTTTGGTTTTGTGCCAATACCCTGCCATTTTGATGACTAGCTTTGTCGTACAGTTTGAAATCTGGAAGCATGATACCTCTAGCTTTGTTCTTCTTTCTCAAAATTGCTTTGGCTGTTTAGGGCCTTTTGCATTTCTATGCAAATTTTAGAATTATTTATCCTGGTTATGTGGAAATGTTATGGATATCTTGATAATGATTGCATTTAATCCTAAAATTGCCTTCAGTAGTGTGGTAATTTTAACAATATTAATTTTCCAATATACGAACCCAGTGTATCTTTCCATCTTTTTGTGTTGTCTTCAGTTTCTTTTTTTATCAGTGTCTTATAGCTTTCCAAGTACAGGTCTTTTACCTCCTTAGTTAGAGTTATTCCTAAGTATTTTATTCTTTTTGATGCAATTATAAATGGGATTGTTTTCCTAATTTCTCTTTCTGATAGCTTATTGTTAGCATATATAAATGCAACAGATTTTTGTATATTAATCTTGTATCCTGAAATTTACAGAATTCATTGATAGGTTCTAATAGTTTTTTGGTGGCGTCTATAGGATTTTCCATATATGTACCCTGTCTTCTGCAAATACTGATAGTTTACTTCTTCCTTTCCAATTTGAATCCCTTTTATTTCTTGTCTGATTGCTATAGCTAGCACTTCCTAAACTATGTTTTAAAATGTGGCAAGAGTGGATACCCTTATCTTGTTCCTGATCTTAGGAGATGCTTTCAACTTTTCATCATTGTGTCTGATGTTAGCTGCAAGCTTGCCATATATGACCATTGTTATGTTGACAAAGTTGTCAACCCACTTTAAGAGTTTGTATCACAAACAGATGTTGAATTTTGTCAAAAGATCTTTTTTGCAGTGAGATTAGCACATGATTATTATTCTTGAATTTGTTAATGTGATGTAGCACATTGATTTGTGGCTATTAAAACACGCTTGCATCCCTGGGATAAATCCCATTGATCAGGGAGTAGGATCCCTTTCTTTATATTGCTGAATTCAGTTTGCCAATATTTTGTTGAGGATCCTTATGCAATGTCCTTTTTTGTCCTGTGTTACAATTTTTGTTTTAAAGTCTATCTTACACAATGTATTACTTACCCAGCTTTCTTTTTATTTCCACTTGCATGGAAAACCTTTCTCCATTCCCTCATTTTCACACTGTGTCTTTAGATCTGAATGGAGTGTCTTATAGGCAGCATATATATGGGTATTGTTTTTTTATCCATTCAGCCATCCTGTGTCTTTTGATTGGGCCACTTAGTCCATTTACACTTAAAGCAATTGATTGCTATGGACTTGTTGCAATTTTTTATAATATTTTTTGGGTTTCCTAGTTCTTTCTTGTTACTTTCTTCTTCTTTTGCTCCCTTTCCTTATGATTTGATGACTATCTTTGGTGTTATATTTAGATTCCTTCCTCTTTTGTGTGTGTGTATGTATCTTTCCTTGATTTTGGTTTGTGGTTACCATGAGTTTGAGATATATATATAATATACATATATATACACACATATATGCATACATACACATACATATATATTACATGCTTATTTTATGTAATCAGCTTATTTGCTGATTTCTTAAGTTTGAACACATTTTACCAACTTTACATTTTTTTTTATTTTTTTTATTTATTTATTTTATTTTTTATTTATTTTTTTTTGAAATTTTTATTTATTTATTTTTTTGTCATACATTGATATGAATCAGCCATAGATTTACACGTATTCCCCATCCCGATCCCCCCTCCCACCTCCCTCTCCACCCGATTCCTCTGGGTCTTCCCAGTGTACCAGGCCCGAGCATTTGTCTCATGCATCCCACCTGGGCTGGTGATCTGTTTCACCATAGATAATATATATGCTGTTCTTTTGAAATATCCCACCCTCACATTCTCCCACAGAGTTCAAAAGTCTGTTCTGTATTTCTGTGTCTCTTTTTCCGTTTTGCATATAGGGTTATCGTTACCTTCTTTCTAAATTCCATATATATGTGTTAGTATGCTGTAATGTTCTTTATCTTTCTGGCTTACTTCACTCTGTATAAGGGGCTCCAGTTTCATCCATCTCATTAGGACTGGTTCAAATGAATTCTTTTTAATGGCTGAGTAATATTCCATGGTGTATATGTACCACAGCTTCCTTATCCATTCATCTGCTGATGGGCATCTAGGTTGCTTCCATGTCCTGGCTATTATAAACAGTGCTGCGATGAACATTGGGGTGCACGTGTCTCTTTCAGATCTGGTTTCCTCAGTGTGTATGCCCAGAAGTGGGATTGCTGGGTCATATGGCAGTTTTATCCCCACCAGCATTTACTGTTTTGATAACATATTTAAAAATTTTTTACTTTGTGTATCACTTAAATACTTACTGAGGATATGGATTATTCTGCTACATTATTTTACCACATTTTAATCTTCCTACTAGCTTTATAATTGGTTTCTGATAAAATTTTTTCTTTTGTAATTTTCATATTTCTAGTTATGGCCTTTTCTTCTTTGCTTAGAGAATTTCCTTTAGCATTTCTTGTAAAGCTCAATTGGTGGTGCTGAACTCTCTTAGCTTGCTTTGGCTTTTCTGTAAAACTTTTGATCTCTCCATCAAATTTGAATGAAAGTCTTATTGGGTAGAGTATTCTTGATTGTAGATTTTCCCCTTTCATTACATTTAATATATTGCTCTACTTCCTTCTGACTTGCAGAGTTTATGCTGAAAAGTCAGCTGATAACCTTATGAGACTTCCCTTGTAAGTGACTTGCTTTTCCCTTACTGATTTTAATAGTCTCTCTTTTCTTAAATTCTTGCCATTTTACTTACAACTTGTCTTGTGTGTTCTTCTTTGGGTTGATCCTGTTTGGGACTCTGTGATTCATGGACCTGCACATCTGTTTCCTTTCTCAGGTTAGGGAAATTTTCAGTTGTTATGACTTCAGTTATGTTCTCTGACCCTTTCTCTCTCTCTCTCTCTCTCTCTCTCTCTCCTCCTTCTGAGACTCCTATAATGCAAATATTAGTACATTTGATAATGTCCCAGAAGTCTCTTAAATTGTCTTCATTTCTTTTTTTTTTCTGTTCATCTTCAGTGATTTCCACTGCTTTAGCTTCCAGCTGACTCATGCATTCCTGTGTATTATATTATCTACTGTTGATTCCTTCTAATGTGTTTTTTACTTCAGTTGTTATATTATTTAGCAGTTTGGTTCTTTATATTTTCAAACTTTTTATTAAAAAATCCTAAGGCCTCACTTTCTTCATCCATTTTTCTTCTGAGTTCTTTGAACATCATTACTATCATTACCTTGAACTCTTTATTGGGTAGATTTCTTATCTGCACTTCACTTAGGTCTTCTGGTGTTTTATCTTGTTCCTTCATTTGGAACATAATCACCTCATTATGCCTAATATTCCATTTTTATTTTGATGTATTTGGTTGGCTGGTTATGTTTCCTGATCTTAAAGAAGTGTCCTTTGGTAGGAGACATCCTATGTGTTCCAGCAGCACACTTTCTTCTGTCACCAGAGTTGTATGTTCTAGGGATGTCCCTTATGTGGGCTGTGTGGGTCCTTCTGTTGTGGAGGGCTGACTACTATGACTGACCCCTGGTCTAGTTGGTTACCCTGCCTGATGTGAAGTGGCTGCATACAGAGCCCTGGGATGTTCTGGGGTTAGTGCTGGTGGGCAGAGCCAGGTTCTGGGGTGGATTGTTGTGTGGCCAGGAGTCTCAGATCTAATGTTGGCCACTGATGGGTGAATCTGGTTCCTAACATGGCTGGCTGCAGGGCCTTCAGTGTCCTTAAGCTCATGTCACCTTGCTGGTATGTGGGGTTGAATCCCAGGGCAACTGGCTGGGTGGTCCAAGATGTCTAGGAGCTGGTGCCAGTCGGCTGGTGGGTGAGCTGTGTCCTTAACATTGCAAACTGTTGGCCTGCAGTGGTCCTGGACCTTCTGTTTACCTGCTGATGGGCAGGGTCAGAACACACTGGATCCCTGGGCTATTCTTGCCCACTGATGGGTGAGGCTCGTCTTGGGGCTAGTGCTGTCCTACTGTTGGGCAGAGTCAGGGCCCAGGGTCTCTGGCTGCAGGGACCAAGCATCCCAGAGCTGGAGTCAGCCTGCTGATGGGCAGGACTAAGCATCTGCTTGCCTAGTTGTTTGCCCTGAGGTGTGCCAGTACTGGTGCTAACAGGCTGGTGGGCAGGGTCAGATCCTGGTACTGATACCCTACAAGAAGGATTCCAAAACTGCGCTTCTTAGTACCAGTGTCTTTGTGGTAGAATGAGCTTTCAGAATGACTGCCAATACTATCTATGTCCCCAAGGTGAGCTCCAATTGCTTCCTACCTCTCTGGAGGCTCTGCAAGTTCAGCACATGGGTCTTACTGAGACTTCTTTCAAATGACTGCTTCTGCCCTGAGTTTTGGAGGGTGTGAAATTTTGTGGGTGCCCTTTAAGAACGAGGTCTCTATTTTCCACATCCCTCTGGGTTTTCTGAAAGAAAGCCACGTTGACCTTCAAAGCCAAATGACCTGGGGGCTCCTTTTCCTGGTGCAGGACCCCTGGGCTGAGGAGCCCAACGTGCAGCTTCAACTCCTTCTTAGGGAGAACCTCTGCAATTGTGTGGGTTGCCCATCCCACATTATGGGCCTGGACCATACCATGTCTCTCCTCCTCCTACCCATCTTACTGTGGCTCCATATTTATCTTTAGTTGTAGAATATCTTTTCTTCCAAGCTTCTTGTCTTTCTCATTAGTTACTCCATAAACAGTGAATTTTATTGTGCCCATGGGAGGAGGTGAGCTTAGGGTCTTCCTACTCTACCATCTTGGACACCTGGGTTACACTTTTTAAAAAAGGGGGAGAGAGAAAGATGAAACAGTGTGATTTCCAAAAGAACAGTGCTCTATAATACCCAGATATTATTCAAAAAAATCCTATTTTTTGTATAATACAGCTGTCTCAACAGCAAGGCTGCCGGTGTGGTTTCTCAGTTTGTTCAGTGTATGAAGGTGCCTGACCAAGGAACAGGCAAGGAGCACCTTTTTATTCACTCCCAAGATCCCCTCTTCTAATTGGCCACTCCAGAGGGGAACATTTTTTTTTTTAAGTATAGTTGATTTACAATGTTGTATTAATTTCTGCTATACAGAAAGATGATTCAGATATATATATTATTTTTCATATTATTTTCCCTTATGGTTTATCACAGTGTATTGACTACAGTTCCCTATGTTACAGAGTAGGACCTTATTGTTTATCCATCCTATATACACTGGTTTGTACCTGCTAATCCCAGACTCCCAATCCTTCCGTCCTTACCATCCTTCCCCCTTGGCAACCCCGTCTTTCTGTTTTACAGATAGTTCATTTATGTCAAGTTTTAGATTCCACATATAAGTGATAACATATGGTATTTGTCTTTCTCTTTCTGTTTTATGTCAGTTACTATGATAATCTCTAGGCCCATCCATGTTCCTGCAAATAGCATTATTTCATTATTTTTATGGCTGAGTAACATTCATTTTGTGTGTGTGTGCATGTGTGTGTGTGTTTGCATGTGTGTGTGTACCACATCTTTATCCATTTGTCTGTTGATGGACATTTAGGTTGTCTCCATGTCTAGGTTATTGCAAATAGTGCTGCTATGAACATAGGGATACATGTATCTCTTCAAATTATACTTTTGTCTTGGATATATGCTCAGGAGTAGGATTGCTGGATCACATGGCAACTCATAGGGTAACATTTTTTAAATCTTCTGCCCAGAGAATAGCATCTTTTCCTAATTATTGCAAAGTACCTTAGAGGTAGTCCCATTGCAAGATGAATCCTGAACTGAAGGTCAGAAGAAACAAGATGTAAACAGTGGGCTCATCCCCTGGTGCATAAAGATTTGGAGAGGTTATTGGAAAGGGATAGGAGGGATAAAGCAATATTACAAATACTTCAGAGGAATTGTAGAAGGAATGGATGTTATTTAACTTGGAAAACAGAAGAGAGCACATATTAAAAGATGTTTAAAAAATAAGAGATGAACTCTTTCAAAGAATAGAATGACTGGTTGCTCTTTAATTTTATCCCAAGGGGATCAATAGTGCTTTATTGGAGAAACAGAATCACTTCCTGGCAATAAAGACTATCATCAACATTAGTAGCTGTGGCAGATCCTCTTTAAGAGACTTTATAAAATGAGATGTATTCCCACCTGGGAAGAGTGTTAGTTGACTCCCCTTTAGATATTACAGGATTAACTAAAAGTTTCTAAATATAAAAGTTTTATAGTTGTTGTTCCTTTTGGTTGAAAAGGAAGTATGGGAAGCCCTTGATTTTCATAGACACTTAGATCTAGAGTTCTCCAGTGGGGAGATTCCTGGGTGCCCAAAATTCCCATGCAGAGAACTGCTGATGATGTTGAGAGTGGTGGGTCTAGGAATCAGGAGATTATTTATACTAGTATAAAAATCTCTTTGCAAAAATGTTACAGTCTTTTTCCTTTCTGTTCCCTTACCTTTCTTTTCTGATAGTCAAAATTTGGTTTCTGGTACAGGTTTTTGCTTGAAAGTTTATTAAGTTGTTAACTACTGTAATTATTATGTTAATTTCCTGCTCTGGGCACACACTGTTCTTCTCTGTTTCCAGTATATACTTCCTACCTTTTCTTACATTCATTTATTCTTGCATTCATTTAACAAATATTTATTAGAGCTGTGTATGTATAAGTAATGGGCTGGTCATTGAGGATTAACTGGTGAACTAAATATGACCCTTACACTCAAGAATGTCTCACTTTAGAGGAAAGATAGGCAAATAAACAAAACTACTTCCCACATCAGATGCTTATATCCTAAAATGGTTTCCTGCATATGTCAATTAGCAAGATTCTATCTAGTACACCCACCTAGACATTGACTTTGTTTACACATATGACTTTTCTCATTTATTACTTTATGTACACAGTGTATGTATATGTGCACACACACATATATATTGAGTGTATATATACATAGTGTGCATATAGCTATAATCTATATCTATCTTGTTCCCAAACTAAATTTTAAGCTAATTAGTAACTAACATTTTATTGGTAATTTACTAGATGCTTGGTGCTGTGCTAAGTACTTTATATATAATCATGTCATTTATTCCTCATAGCAATCTCTGAGTGTTGGTTCAATTACTATCCCCATTTGCATATGAAAAACCAAGCACTCAGAGGTTAGGTAACTTGCCCAAGACTACAGAGTTAATGAGCTGCAAAGCCATGATTTGAACCCAGAAATCTGACTTCAAGGGTACAAAGAACTTTAGCTTATTTTATCTCATCTGATCCCTGCAATGCTCTATCCAGCAATCGGGGATTTTGTTCTCATTATAGAGATGAAGACCTTCATGGTTTTGTTGACTGAGGGACACTGTTTTTGGAATTTTACTTTTGCAAGGACAAGATGATACTTGCCGGTAATATTTAGGGCATAATACAATTTTAATGTTCAGTTGTGAGTGTACATGTGCATGTGTGTGTGTTCAGTTGCTTAGTCTTGTCAGATTCTTTGTGACCCCATGGACTGCAGCCTGCCAAATTCCTTTGTCCATGGAATTTTTCCAGGCAAGAATACAGGAGTGGGTTGCCATGCTCACGTCCAGGAGATCTTCCCAACCCAGGAACCGAACCCACATCTCCTTCATTGCAGGCAGATTCTTTACTGCTGAGCCATACCAGGAGAGCCCCTGTGAGAGTTTGTGATGTGAAAGTCACTCAGTTGTGTCTGACTCTTTGTGACCCCATGGACTAAACAGTCCATGGAATTCTCCAGACCAAAATACTGGAGTGGGTAGCCATTCCCTTCTCCAGAGGATCTTCCCAACCCAGGTCTCCCACATTTCAGGTGGACTCTTTACCAGCTCAGCCACCAGGGATGAGTTTCAGTTCAGTTCAGTCACTCAGTCGTGTCTGACTCTTTACTACCCCATGAACCGCAGCACGCCAGGCCTCCCTGTCCATCACCAACTCCCAGAGTCCACCCAAACCCATGTCCATTGAGTTGATGGTGCCATCCAACCATCTCATCCTCTGTCATCCCCTTCTCCTCCTGCTCTCAGTCTTTCCCAGCATCAGAGTCTTTTCCAATGAGCCAGCTCTTCACATCAGGTGGCCAAAGTATTGGAGTTTCAGTTTCAACATCAGTCCTTCCAATGAACACCCAGGACTGATCTCCTTTAGGATGGACTGGTTGGATCTCCTTGCAGTCCAAGGGACTCTCAAGAGTCTTCTACAACACCACAGTTCAAAAGCAGCAATTCTTCGGCGCTCAGCTTTTTTTATAGTCCAACTCTCACATCCATACATGACCGCTGGAAAAACCATAGCCTTGATTAGATGGGAAGAGTTTAGTTGCTGCTAAGTATATCCAGAGCATTAGGAGAGCAGCAGGATGATGGCACCTTGAAGGCTGTCACCTTTAGATGCTCCCTCGGTTTATCTAATCCTAACCCCAAGTCTGAAGAGCCGACAGCCTAAGGGCAGAATTTAGGGGGCAGGCAGATTTGCTTACATGACAATGCTCAACTCATAAACATTGCCTTTGCTAAATTGGTTTTTCTTTCAGTTTTTGTAGTTCTTATATTTTGATAAATATTTATCAAATGTTGAAACACTTGCCATCCTTCCAATTAATCTAGATTTGAGACTTTTGACTCATTCCTAGACTTTCTCCATCCCATCTCATTCAAATCCCTCCCAATTCCTATAGCTGCTTACTTTGTGAAAGGATTTGAGTTCCTTAGTACTCAATTCTTTCACTATCTGTTCTCAGTATGTTATGCATGCTTATAGGTAATGAGAAGAAAATACAGAATGAAGGCTTTCATTGGCATAGGTGACAGAATTTGTTGTTCAGTCGTTCAGTCCTGTCCGACTCTTTGCAGCCCTAAGGACTGCAGCAAGCCAGGCTTCCCTGTCCTTCACTATCTTCTGGAGTTTGCTCAAATTCGTATCCATTGAGTCAGTGATGCCATCCAACCATCTCATCCTCTGTTGTCTGTCCCCTTCTCCTCCTGCCTTCAATATTTCCCAGCATCAGAGTCTTTTCCAATGAGCCAGCTCTTTGCATCATATGGCCAAAGTATTGGAGCTTCAGCATCAGTCCTTCCAATGAGTATTCAGGGTTGATTTCCTTTAGGATTGACTGGTTTGATCTCCTTGCAGTCCAAGGGACTCTCAAGAGTTTTCTCCAATACCACAGTTTGAAAGCATCAATTCTTTGGTCCTCAGCCTTCTTTATGGTCCAACTCTCATATCCATACATGACTACTGGAAAAACCATAGCTTTGACTATATGGACCTTTGTTGGCAAACTGACAGAATAGTGGACAACTATTTTCCTATGTTTAAAAAATCTTTATTATGAATATATACTTAGTAATAATTTTCAAATAATATCACTGAAATTATATGTTAATACTAATGGTACAAACAAACAACAGTTTAAATCAGACTGTCTTACACTTAACTGATGCTATTTACCTGGGATAATGAAGCAGTCCTATTGTAAATGGCAAATCACTTGCTGAAAGAGAATCAGACTTTGAATAAATGAGATTTTACTGTGTTTATGTACCATAGGTTTCTGAACTAACAGTTAGAAGGTAGATCCTTGGTAATATTTAACAAAACCCCTTCCCCACCACCTGCTACAGTGTCTCTTTTACATGTTGAAAGGGGTGATATTATGGACTCAATAGTGCCTCCTCCATTCATATGTTGAAGTCTTAACCACCAGCACCTCAAAATGTGATTGTACTTGGAGATAGGGCCATTAAAGAAGGTATTAAGTTAATATTATGCCATTAGAGTGGTTCTTGTCCATTCTGACTGGTATCTTTATAAGAAGAAGAGGCTGAGACATATAGAGGCACACCAGGATTGTGCATGCACATAGGAAAGGCCATGTGAGGACACAGCAAGAGGATGTCGAAAGGCCTCAGAAGAAACAGTCCTGTTGACACCTTGATTTTGGACTTCTAGTTTCCAGAGCTGTGAGAAAATAAACTGTTGTTAAGCCACACAGTCTGTGGTATCTTTATTTTGGTAACCCTGGTTAGCTAATGCAAACTAAAACTCTGGCCTTTAGTTCAACTTCTCCAGAGACAGAAAACTTTTGACCTCTCTAAGCCACCCAATTTGACCTATATTTGGCATATATTAACTATTTTATAGACCTTTCTAGTATTGAGCTATAATTTTCTGTCTTGTAACTTCTTCCCATTGGACTTATTTCTGACTAGAGTCACATTAAATCTGTTTTTGTTTTTTCTTTTTTTACAAATGATGTTTTCAAATATCTGAAGGTAATTATTTCCCTATATGACTTGTTTTTTCCCCAGAAACATTCCCCACCCCCAATTCTTTTCACTGTCCTCATATTCTATTGTTTTCAAGCCCTGCCTTTATGATGATCATGTTCTTTTCAGTGTTGTCAATACTCCATCTGTGCCTAGTTGCTCAGTCGTGTCTGACTCTTTGTGACAGTGTGGACCATAGCCCGCCAGGCTCCTCTGTCCATAGGGATTCTCCAGGCACAAATACTGGAGTGGGTTGCCATGCCCTCCTCCAGGGGATCTTTGAGGACTCATAGAAACAGTTTCCAGGTGGTATATTTTGATCACTAATGTGCCAAATTAGGACTTCCCAGGTGGCACAGTGGTAAAGAATGGTAAAGAATCTGCCTAACAATGCAGAAGACACAAGAGACAAAGGTTCAGTTCCTGGGTCAGGAAAATCCCCTGGAGAAGGGAATGGCTACCCACTCCAGTAATCTTGCTGGGGAATCCATGGAGAGAGGAGTCTGGTGGACTATAGTCCATGGAGTCACATGGAGTCAAACACGACTGAGCACTCAAGCACGTGTGTGTGTAATGTGCCAAACAGACCTATTTCTTTTAGGTAGGATGAAATTTATGGTAAAAGAGGGAACCAGTAGTTTGAAACATCTTTTTTTTTCCTTAGATGTCTAAAACAGAAGTAATCACATTTAAGGTAGAAACATGGAGAATTAGTACCATGACTCCTTGTTGTTCAGTTGCTAAGTTATGTCTGACTCTTTGTGACCCCATGGACTGCAGCACTCCAGGCTTTCCTGTCCTTCACTATCTTCTGGAGTTTGCTCAAACTCATGTCCATTGAGTCGATGATGCCATCCAACCATCTCATCCTGCGTCGCCCCCTTCTCCTGCTCTCTGTCTTTCCCAGCATTGGAGTCTTTTCCAGTAAGTCAACTCTGCATCAGATGGCCAAAGTATTGGAGCTTCAGCATCAGTATCAGTCCTTCTAATGAGTTTTCAGGGTTGATTTTAGGATTGGCTGGTTTGATCTCCTTGCTGTCCAAGGGACTCTCAAGAGTCTTCTCTAGCACCACAGTTTGAACGCAATGCTTTGGCACTCGGCCTTCTTTATGGTCCAACTCTCACATCTGTATGTAACTACTGGAAAAACCATAGCATTGACTATACAGACCTTTGTTGGCAAAGTCATGTCTCCAGTTTTTAAGATGCTGTCTAGGTTTGTCATAGCTTTTCTTCTAAGGAGCAAGTGTCTTTTAATTTCATGGCCGCAGTCCCCATCAGCAGTGATTTTGGAGCCCAAGAAAATAAAGTCTGTAACTGTTTCCATTATCCCCCATCTATTTGCCATAAAGAGATGGGACTGGATGCCATGATCTTTGAATTTTTCAATATCTAGTTTTAAGCCAGATTTTTCAGTCTCCTTTTTCACCTTTATCAAGAGGTTCTTTAGTTCCTCTTCATTTTATGCCATTAGGGTAGTATCATCTGCATATCTAAAGTTGTTAATATTCTTCTGGCACTCTTGAGTCTAGCTTGTGATTCATCTAGCCTGGCATTTCCCATGATGTACTCTGCATATAAGTTAAATAAGTAGGGTGACAATATACAGTCTTGATGTACTCCTTTCCCAATTTTGAACCAGTCCATTGTTCCCTGTCTGGTTCTTGACCTGCTTCTTGACCTGCATTCAGGTTTCTCAGGAGGTAGGGAAGGTGGTCTGGTATTCCCATATCTTGAAGAATTTTCCACAGTTTTGTTGTGATCCACACAGTCAAAGGCTTTAGCATAGTGAATGAAGCAGAAGTAGATATTTTTTCTGGAATTCTCTTACTTTTTCTATGATCCAGCTGATGTTGGCAATTTGATTTCTGGTTCCTCTGCCATTTCTAAATCTAGCTTGCACATCTGGACGTTCTTGGTTCATGTATGGTTAAAGTGGTGTTAAAGTGCTACACTCAATATGCCAGCAAATTTGGAAAACTCCGCAGTGGCCACAGAATTGGAAAAGGTCAGTTTTTATTCCAATCCCAAAGAAGGGCAATGCCAAAGAATGTTCAAATTACTATACAATTGTGCTCATTTCGCATGCTAGCAAGGTAATGCTCAAAATCCTTCAAGTCAGGCTTCAACAGTACATGAACCATGACTCCTTACTAAAAGGCAGAACTATCACTGTGTGCTTGCAGACAGAAACCTACTTTTCTCTACCATCTGTAGCTTGACTTTAAATTTTACTTAAGGATAATTAATATATTTTGTGATATATTTAATATTAAAAGTAATTTTTAAAACCTAAAATTATATATAATTTTAGAAATAATTCTAATAACCATGATATTAATTTCTTTTTTGTAATTTTTGAGGATTCATTTAAAAATATTTATTATCTATCCATTTATTATTGAAGTATAATTGTCTTATAACACTATTTGTTTCAGTGTACAACATAGCAATTCAGTATTTCTATATGTTGCAAAATGATCACCATAATAATTCTAGTTATTATCTGTTACTATACAAAGTTATTACAATATTATTGACTATATTCCCCATGCTGTGCATTTCATTCTGGTGATTTATTTTATAACTGGAAATGTGTACCTCTTAATCTTCCTTACCCATTTCACTCCTCCCCCGACCTTTCTCCCCTCTGGCAACCACCTCTTCATTTATTATATCTATGAATCTGTTTCTGTTTTCAACAAATATTTATTTAGTTGGCAAGGTTAGTTTGAGCTAGGGGGATAGTTTAGAAATCACATGTATCACTAATCAGCAATTCAGTCAAATTATCATGCCTGTTGCATTTATACTGTTTGCATCTCCTTTGACAAATGGTAACACAATAATGTATTTTAAAATTAGCCCCCTATGGTCTGGGGTTCAGGGTTGTCCCAGAAAGTGCTAGGAGTATGAAGAGAAAATGAGAAAGGTGGCCAGACATGTGCCCCAGTAAGAATTAGGAGAGGGTGCTTAAGAAGAGTAAGCTTTGTGGATTCACCCACACTAAAAGGAGGAACAGTTCCAAAGATTGGTCTTTTTATAAGGTACCAACTTTGTTTGATTAGTTCAGGGGTTTGAAAGTGATCTGACCCTGTAGATCAAAGGCTTTTAGTAACTATAGCTTCAGAAGCAGACATGAGTACTTCAGATAAGAATGAGAATGGCAACAAAAGTAACAACAGCAGCACTAACAGCAATAACCTCAGTACTAATAATAGTTATATGAAAATTTATCACCCTCTAGGCACTGTTTTAAGTGCTGTACCCTCAAATTCATTTACTCGGACAAACATTTACTGAATGCCTGTTATATGCAAAGTGCTGTGAACAAAGTATACAAAAGCCTCTGTCCTTAAGTTTATCTTAGTGAAGAGGTATTTTTTTTTTCATTTTTATTAATCAAGGACCCAGAATAGGCCCCAGTGAGAAAGTGAGATTTAAGCAAATACTTGAAGGAGAAGCCACATTGGCAGGCAGGTCTCTAGAGAGAGGGTTCCAGGTGATGGAAACAGTAAGAGCAGAGACCTAAGTGCAGGAGTGCGCTTTTTGTGGTCCAGGAGCAGTGGATCTGTGTGGCTGAAGCTGCTTGACTGACTGAGGGGAAAGTGGGAGGGTATCAGAGCCGGACAGAGCAGCATGGAGGATGTTGTAAGCCATTGTGAGGACTTGAACTTTTACTCTGAATTAAATGTGGAGTCTTTGCATGATTTTGATCAGAATAGTGACTTGGTTTGACCAAGTATGAATAGGATGACTCTTGGCAGTCATGTAGAGAATGGATCTGTGGGACTGGAAGACTGATTGGGAAACTAGAGATGGTAGTGACAAGCATGGAGGTAATGGAGAGTGGTCAAATTCTAAATGTATGTTGAAGGACAAAGGGATTAACTTATCTGAGGTTATGAAGCTAATAAAAGGCTGAATGGGAAACTGAACACAGGCAGTACAGACTCAAAGATAATTCTGATACACAGAATAACCTGACCAGTAAAAAGAGAGGGTAAGAAAATAGGCATCAACTCAGTAAAAGGCAGAGCTTTCTGACTATTACACCTGTAAGGCAGTGATGTTCTGTGATTAGAGGGGTGTAAGACAAAACTAGAATGCTGTTTGTCTTTGACAGTAAGGAAGATTCATGCATTGGGGATAGGGAGTTATAAAACGACTCTGAATCCCTTTCTAACTCTAATGTTCTCTAATCCACATACAAAATGACAAAGTTTATTGTTTGTCAGTAGAAGTTAACAACTCTAATAATTACTAGTATTTTAAAAACCATTTTCTTGCCTTCATCTCACATACTAAGATGTAAACAATACTTGATTTGGCCTCTATCCTTCAAGAAAGGGTAAAACCTGATATATCTGCTAAACCTCTGTTGTGACTCAAAATGAACCCGTGGAAATTGCCCTTTTAAATGCACGTTTGAAATATCTGTGTATTTGCTGTGTCAGTACTACTACCAGGCAGTTCAGAGGAGATAAGTTAATAAAATAATAGATGGTCGTCTCAGGTTAAGATTCTCCAAAATCATTGCAAAACATCCTTCAATACTCCTCTGGGGGTCTTGGCTAATAGTTCATATATTTCAGGTGCTGTGTTCTGGTGTGTATTGATGGAATATCAACAGTGGAATATTGTGTTTGAGTTTCTGTTTATGAAACAGACACAGCCCTATTCCTGCTTATAGTTGTGGGTTGATGTGCTGGGAGGTAATCCAAAGATATGACTTCATCTAAATATTTTTAAATATTCTTTAGCATAATATCAAAGTGTTCTGAAGAAACTCCTTCAGGATATGATACATCCCACTGCAAGCAATGTATGGCAAGTCTATACAATCTACTATCTACTCCCAGTGCATTCAGCAGACAGGAAATGTGGAAAACAGGGAGAAACATTTTAGAATATTTCTGATTGTACTAAGAAAATATGGGGAGAATAGATGAATGCATGATGTTTGGTGGAATAGGAAAATGAGGAAGCAAAATGAAGTTGAAGTAGATCCTGGCAATTGACAAAGGAGATGCAAGGGCCCCTACTTTGGATGAAAGTTTCTTGAAATTCAACCCATCTTTGAAGGTGGAAAATTGTAGGTTAATATGCTTTACCAGAATCTGGATATATCTGGAGACCTACTGACTAGTCTTCTCAAAGGAGGAAAACTAAACCCAAAAAGAACAAAGAAAAAAGTATTCCTTTCCCACTACATATGAAGTGGAATCTTGGATAGTGTCCCTATTGGACTGGATTCTGATCTTAAAAGGAACTTCCCAGGTGGCACTAGTGGTAAAGAACCTGCCTGCCAATACAGGAGAGGTAAGAGACACGGGTTCAATCCCTGAGTCTAGAAGATCCACTGGAGGAGGGCATGGCAACCCACTCCAGTATTCTCCAAAATCTCATGGATAGAGGAGCCTGGTGGGCTACAGTCTATAGGGTCACAAAGAGTCTGACATCACTGAAGCGACTTATCACACATGCTGCTCTCAAAAAGTAAACCTGGTTCTTCTTTATACTGGTGGTGGTGGGGTGTGTGTGTGTATGTAAGTACTTTCATCATACAGATGTTCTAACATATAACAGAGAGAGCCATTAGTTACATGAGGCAATTTACCAACCTACTATAGAGCATAAGTTCAGATCTTAATAGTGACTTCTTCTCATTTGCGCTGTTTGAATGGTATATCAAAGGAAGAAAATCTCAAATAAGTTGTCTAAATTTAGTAAAGAAACCTCTTCTGCCTGGTGGTTTTGCTTTATATTTCTTTTGGAGCACCATAGATATAATAGATAGCATTAAGAAATCCAGGGCTGATACTGTACTTTGTGAAAAGCTGTGACTTTCATTTCAGATTTTGTTTGATACTAGCAGCTGATGTCTGAACCATGAAACAAGACCATATCGATCTTACCTCTTAGAATGTAAAATTGCACTCCTACTTGGACTCTTGCTGTTTAATTCATAGTGCAATTTTAATGAGTTCTTTTTTTTTTCTGTTTTCTTCATGTGTAGCAAGCAACTTACATACTCTATTAGAATTTTAGGTCAACTTTTATAATTCTCAAATATTAATTGTGGAAAAGTTTTGCTTTGTAAATGTGTACATGTAGAGAACTAGCACCCCCTAGTGTATTAACTGACCCCAAATATTTGGTTTGGCATTTAATAAGCTAATAAAAACAAACAGGAATGTGTCCTAATGGACAGGTTATTTGTTAACTTTTATCACTGCCATTATGACATAACTAGTTTAGGCACAGGGCAAGCATGTTTTTAAGTTAATAAAAATCATCAATAGGCTAAAAGGATGGAAGTCACATTTCAGATGTTGAAACTAGAATTAGATAATCATTGTTGGCTATTTGAACTGTTAGTGATATTTTAAGGCTGTAAAATAAAACAGTAATCCTTGGTCATGTTGTTAATTTTCTAAATTCTCTTTCTTTTGAAAAATTTCAGCAACATACTTACATGTTTATGGAAGACTATAAAACTGAAAGTGTTTAGGATTTCTCTTCTTTGGGGAACTGTTATACTGTGTGTTGCTTAATGAAACTGTAAGCTGAAAATTATAGCTTCATTCCAGAGAGTGAGAGGACTTATTCCAACAGATGGCATCAAAACACCGGTCTAAACTGTATGATCGCTGATTGTTAATTGCATCTGTAAAACAATCCTTTTAAACAGAGTAATGCATTTTATCATACAGATTATAGTTCTACGCTTTTTGGTTTTTCAATGTGTGTTAACATTTTCTGCTCCAATGTAAGATTTAGTGCTTGCATAATTATCAGATTAAACAAGAGAACAACAGTGACTCAATCATTTTTAAGAACCATGCGTAAGACAGAGAGAACCATGAATCACATTTTTTTAAGGGGGGCATGCTATCTGAGAAATGTTTGGGTTCTTATTTCATTATATAAAACAGGAAGAATGGGCTGGATCTCACCCTCATCAAATTAAAATAGTGGAAACCTATAAAAAGATCTTAAATATATGGTAAACATATACTGTATTTTTAAATATATCTCACGTAGATAAAAATATGTTTAATCTACATGGATATTTTCAATGAAAAGGAAATATTTGAGGAACATAAGAAGAAAAGACTTTTCTGAAAGATTCGGAGATAAGGCACACAGCTTCCTTTTAGAAACTGTTGCAGTGAAATCCTGCCTAGACACAGAGGGATGGGTTTGACAACATCGTGAATATCCTTTCAGTAAGATTCTTCTGGTACAGATGCATTGGGAAGACGGAGTATGAAGACTTGACTGTTTGGTTAGTTCTTCAGCCTAAGTGATTTGAATCTTGGAGTCTAAGTGTAGAGATGTGAAGGGAATAATTTAACATTCATGTCATTGTGAGGCAGTTTTTGGTTTGTGCGTGTCACATGTGATTCTGTTTACATCTAATTATTAAATGTAAGCAGAATTAATCCCCCCCCCAACTCTTCCTATTTTGAGTTCTTGTGTAACTACTGGGAAGGGACTATAAATTTGCTTATTGAATTGGAATATGCACTTAGTAAATTAATTTGTGTTAATTCCACTTCTAAGTTTTTGGATATCTTTATCTGATATATAAGTGCCACAAGACAATGTCTGATAAGTGATTCCTCCTAAGTGAAGTATTATCAATGATATAGATTCTATAGAGAAAATATCAGAACCAAAAGCATGAATGTAACCACAGAGGATGTCTAAGCAGCAAAAAAGACAAAAAACTTTTCTTTAAAAATCTACAATAAATCTTTGCCCAGAGCCCACTTGTTTTATTTTGAAAAGAATTCTGACAACAAGTTTTTCTGATTTTAACCACAACAGATTACAAAGGCACCTTACTAGAGGCAAGCCCACGGAGTGACTTCCAGTGCCTCGCTCTGAGTAAAGAGTTGGAAAACTGTATTAACAAATCAGAGGAATATTTATTAATTACCATAGGGAAGGTAGGAACTTGGAATATCCCAGCAGACACCACCCAAAGGATGATCAAAGATAACATCACCAGTAATAAGATACATTGTGTCATGGTCCCTGATGTACCAAAGAAAGGGCATGGCCTTACGTCTGTTGTGTTTTTGCCAAAAATATATGCCAAAAAGTCCCAATATAATCACTGGAAAAGCCAGAAAAATTTAAAGACATTCTACAAAATAGTTGACCAGTACTCACCAGAAGTGATAAGATGATAAACAGGTACAGGCTGAAGAGCTGCCACAGATTGGAGGAGATCAAGGAGACAAAACAGTGTGAGAATCTGGGTTGGATCCTGAAACAGAGAAAGGACATTAGTGGAAAAACTGGTAAAATTTGAATAAGGTTGCAGTTTAGTTTAATAATATTTATTGTACTAATATTAATTTCCTGTTTTTAATGATTACATTGTGGTTATTTTAAGATAATAGCATTGCGGAAGTTGGGTGAAGTGTGTATGTAGAGGTTCTCTATGCTATTTTGCAACTTTTAATTAAGTCTAAAATTATTTTAGGATAAAACAATTTTTAATCCTATACAGCTCTAAGTGTGTAGTAGTCTGAGGCCACTTAATACATGGGCAAAAAGCCCTGTTATATACTTGAGTTGTATAAAATCATTATTGCTAGCCAATATGATGAGTGCAAGGAAGAGTTATTTTCATTATCATTTTTTCATGTAAATCATCATGAAATATAGTTTAGAATAATTTATATTAAAAATTTTAATATAAAAAATTTGAAACTATAAATGAATAAATTGCAATTATTTGGAAAACTATTTTTTGGAAAATTTTATTAATAATGTTGTATAATGAACCATTATTCTGCCATAAGAATTTTCCTACCTATGCCAGAATTTTCCCTCAATCCTCTACCCAAAGAGAGATACAGTGTTACCTATCTTGTAGCAATTGTGTGGCTCTGTGACATTATCCAGATCTTAATTTGAACCTGTGATAAAACTAGATTTGAAAACTGAGCTGTAAGTTGAAACAGTTCCATCATTCTGTGATCTTGATATTGTGTGGGAAAGGGAAATTCAAATAATTTCCTTCAAGGCTTATCTCTGATCTCTGCTTTACAAACAGAAGTGGGAGACTTGAGTATTTATAGATCGGGTAGTGTTAATCAATCCATAGTTCTTATCCTCAAATCTGTCTGCTAATAATCTCTTATTATTCAATGAAGAGTGACAACCAGGGTTTTCACCAAAATCCTTGTAAGATGGCCCTGAATGCAACAAAGGGTAGAAAGCACCACTGTTTGGGCAATCAACAAGCAATGGAATCATATTTTTTTCATGCTTTTTTTAGCCTACAATTTAGCAAATAAGCCTGAATTTCTCTCATGTATACCATTACACTTAATTGTCTGAGAGAAGCTTGTAACAAGTATTTGTTGAACACCCACCATGTATCAGTTTGGGTGAGGTGCTGTAGGATTTAGAAGTATGCTTAATTCTTCTGTATCTCATAAGAATCTCTTTAAAGACCTCATGGGGTTTTACAAGATTAAAGAATGTGTACAGTTGGAAACCAACAAGACTGTATTCACTTAGGTGTTTAGACCAGTGGTTTCCAACCTGATTGAGATTAAAGGTCCCTTTTACATGTTAAATATCTCACAGACTCTATCTGATAGTTGATCTATGTGTAGTACTTGAAATTAGAAAAATACATATAGCAGAAAACATATATGAATTATTTCAAATTGTGTATTTTATTAGTCATAGTGAAAATGAAAGTGAAAGTGTTAGTCACTCAGTTGTGTCCCACTCTGCAATCCCATGGGCTGTAGCCCAGGCTCCTCTGGCCATGGGATTCTCCAGGCAAGAATCCCAAAGTGGGTTGCCATTCCCTTCTGCATGGGATCTTTCCAACCCAGGGATCAAACCCAGGTCTCCCACACTGCAGGCAGATTCTTTATCATCTGAGCCACCAGAGGAAGCCCTAATGGTATCTACTTATTTTGAAAAACACAGTAGCAAGTACTTGTGAGTTGCATATAATTTAGTGTATACTTTGGTCTATATAGGAATCCATAGCCCATGATTTCTCCCCATGTCTATTCCATAGATGCTTACCCTCAGCCACACTGCTGGAGCAAAATTCCTACAGGAATCCAACTGAGAAAGGTTGGCATTGTTAGGGAAATCAGCAGAGACTCCCTGGTAGGGCTTAAGGTGTGCTCAGAGTCTAGGAAAAGCTAGAGTATGCCCAAGGGAAGTTGTGGAGACGCGAGAATGAGGTAGGCATACTGAGACGCAATGAGGAGCCAAGGCCGGCCAAAGGGAGGGCTGTGTTGGGGAATTAGAAAAACAAAAATGGGTTAAGTGAGGCAAAGGGAGATTATAGAGATTATGAAAATCAAGCATAAGAGTGACAAACTTCCATTAAGACAAAGCACTGGAGTAGGACTCAAAGGAATGGTTGTAGTCCTGGCTCTACTGTTGCTAGCCTCAGGCAACTTATATTTTGGAGCCTCAATTTTCATCATTAATATGACTGGGATAATAATACCTGCCACTCAGAGAAGACAGCATCGGTGAAGTTTCCTAGTGGATTTTCACTGTATTTTGGTTGCATCTGAAATAAGGAACTATCTAAGATTATTGAGCAGGGAATCAGCATGATGAAAGTGATATATTAAAGAAGATTAGTTTGGCAGCAATGTGGCAGGTTGGATTAGAGTCAGGGAAGCCAGTGAAAAAACTGCCCCAGTGATCCTGAACCAAAGACTGAAAATAGGGACAAAAGGAGGTTGAGATGAAAATTGATTGACTTTTTTACTTGATAAGGTATCAGGGATAATATGAATCAAAACTAATCTTGAGATTTAGTGACTGTAGAAGGATGGTTGAAATGCTGAAAAAGAAAATGGAGGGGAAAGTGATTTGTAGAAAAAGGATCTTGGGTTTGGACATGGTAAATGGTATGTGACTGGTATGCCAACAGTCAAGTAGAAATTGAGTCTAAACTCTTGGGAATATGCGATTGGAGTGAAGGTGAAGTTTGTGCTAGAAATGGCAAGATGTGGGGCCCAGGAGCCTAGTGGTGACAGGTGAGCTTCGAAGTGGATGTGCCACTTAATAGAGATTATAAACAGAAAACCAATGATCTAAGATGAAGCGTATGTGATACTTTCTCTTGAGAAATGATTCCCAAGGCTGATCAGTTCTTTACTCTGTAGCTAACATAAGATGGAATTGAATTTTAATCATCTTATGGGGTATTTAACTTTTAATTTTTTGTTTTAAAATTCTGATGAGCCAAAGGAATATAAATACATTGCTTTTCCTTTCAAGGGAATGACTGATCACTTGCTTTCAGCACTCCTTCTGAGACGAAGCATCGAAGGGTACTCCTTCCAGGTCCTTTCTTCCCGAGTTATGGCAGGGAAGTATGACAACATTTCTGGAATTTCTGGTTGGCAAAGCCACTCACAACAGGCCTGTAACCAAGGGGGCCTCTCTGGCATTCAGAATTCCTCTTGATCTGACTTCTTCATTGTGTATTATTGCCCAGTTCCTTGCATCTGCATGAGTTGGGAGCTAGTCTTGTGCTAGCTCTGAGCGCTCACTCTTCCTCTACACGGAATGCCCTTCTCTCCGAATCCTTCAAGACCTGGTCCTGGTGCCTCCTCATCCCTGAGGCCCTGTTGCTAATTCCCCAGTAAGAAAGAATCCTGTCTTCACTGGTGCTTCCACCTCTGTGACACACTCCTTCCAGTCTATATTGCATCATCTTGGCTTGTTTACATCCTTGTCCCCCCCACTCCCCACCCCACTACATGGCTGTGAACTCCAGCCAGTAGTGAACTCCAGGGGCTACGTCTGACTCCTACAGTGCCTGGCCTAGTCTCTCACTCACTGCTTACCCAACTGGGAAGAAAATGGCAATTTTCCTAGCAATATTTTAGTAAATCAAAAAGGGAGAAAAGCAGCCTTTGGGGAAAAGGGAATGAAGAGTCCTCTGTCTTTAGTTGGAAATTTAGTTGGAAACATAGCAGAAAAGGAGCTGATGATGGTGATGGGGGAATAGCCATTTCTGTGGGTGGCTCTGGAAAAAGACACAGGGGGTTGCTAGAGAGTAACCATGAAAGTCTGACCTCCTGTGGGGCTCTGAATCTCAAAGCGTTGGAAGTACATACTAAGGACATGACTCCTCTGGGGAGGGTTTTAGGTAATGTGGTGAATTTTAGGAGAACTATTCAGGTGGGGTGACCATGCTGTATTGGAGGTGGTTCATAGGTTATAAGGCTCTGAGAGGGGCAGCCAGGGGTTGGTGGAGTGGGTTGAAAGGAAGGATGTCCAGTCTGAGTACAAAAACTAAATATCTGCAAACTTAAAAACTTCAAAACAGGGTAGAGGAAAAGTAAAGGGATTATTTTGGAAAGAGAAAATCCAGTTCAGGCTTGATTAATCCAACCCCCAAATTAGCAAGTGAGTAATAACCTATCACATTTGGTTAGAGCTATAGAGCCTTCAATTAAATAGAGGCTGAACATTTAAATTTGATTAAGTAAGGTGACTTCTAATAATACAGGCAATTACCCTGTGGAATGTGCAGGTGGAGAATGAGAAGGGGGAAACAATGCTGCCTTTTGAAAGCTGGTCTAGTGATTTTTAATATAATAACACCTTCTGCTTTTATAGAACTTTCCATTTACAATAGTCCCTAATCTTCATTATCTCATTTGAGCCTTGCATCCCCCTGTTGGGCAGGTTAAGAAAGCTGTGCTCACTTCTGGGTCTCCTCACTTCAAGCCTGGACTTCCTGGGTTCCTTCCACAGGCCCTGCTACCTCTGATGGAGGTGAAGAAAGATCCAGTGTGTTTAGAGTTCTTAGGTGTCATCTAGTTAATACACAAAAATGTGATTTGGCATAAGCTATTTGAATGAAAGTCTTGAAACTATAGTTTCCTTTTGCAACTATTCTGTACACTGTGTGACACAGTGCTATGCGTGGTAAATACCCACTGATATTTGGGAAGCAAATGAGCTGTTGCATAGTTCCCCTACGCATCCTAGAGTTTTTAGAAAGGTGCCTGAGAGGTAGCTTGGTTGGGGCACCTGAGGTGGTGAAGGTGGGCAGGGGAGAAAAATGAAAGGACAGGCCTCTGATACTCTAGTCCCTTCAACCCCAGCACCCTTGTCTTTATCTTATATAGGAAGTGGTATGGGTTGCATTGTGTGTCCCACCCCAGAATTCATATGTTGAAGTTCTAACCTCCAGTACCTCAGAATATGGATGTATTTGGAGATAATCTTTAAAGAGATAACTAAGTTAAAATGAGGTAATGGGCCCTAATCCATTCTGACTGGTATCCTTGCAAGAAGAAATTTGTATACAGAGGGAAGACCCTGTGAAGGTATGAGAAGACAGCTATCCACAAACCAAGGAGGGAGGCCCCAGAAGAAACCAACCCTCCGGACATGTTGATATTCTACTTCTAGCCTCCAAAATTATGACACAGTAAATTTCTGTTGTTTATTCCACCCAGTATGAGGTACTTTGTTGTGGCAGCCTGAGCAAATGAATGCATTAAGATTCCAAGCATTTAAGGAAATTTAAGAGAGAAAGAGAGAGAGAATGTTCTTAAGAGAGTTATAAAACTATGAATTTTTGGTTTAAGATTACTTTTCATGAGGGTCGGGTAAATACTTCTTTTATCCTTAAATCATATAAACTATCAGTGAGTAGTGGTCACTCTTTGAGGTGACCAAGTCTATAGTTTCACTGGGTAAATAGATCAAAACAGCTTCTAAATTTTATTTTCTGGCACTAGAATATTAATCAATCTAGGCACACACTGCGTCTTGCAACATCATTACTATTGTTCTTGAAAAAAGAGGTAAACAGTTTCTAAACCGTATGTGGCACAAACTGATTCCATGACTACTGAGTTCTCCACTGTTTTGCACTACCACTTCAAACTAAAGTCCATGAAGAAAAAACTCAAACCATTTCACAAAAGCTGGAAAAGAAACATAACCTTTTTTGCATAATTTGAACCCTCTGGGGAAGAATTCTAGATTTGTTAATACCACTATTTGTTTCAAAATTATCTTGGTTCCCCTGGACCTGAGCAAATTGCTGAGAAAAAACAAACTAGCTCCCCAACAAGTTTTAGGATGGTGTGGTCAAATCATCATCAATTAAGGATGTCTTTTTCAGGAGTATCATTGTGAAGAAAACTTCTGCTGCTGTTTACAAAAAGAAATTGGTGGGAAGACATGAAATAAAATTGTTTCTAAAAGTGCTATGTATAAGCATTCATTTTTGGGACCCATTGTCATTTTCCTTGATTCCAAGGCTGTATCATTTGCAGATGAAATTAATGTCAGATTTCTATTTTTCATGCCTGCTATGGTAACAATGCTGAAACTTCTCTGAAGGACCCATATTTTGTACTCTCAAGTTTGAACCTAAATTTTAAAGAGATTTGAATGGAGTAAAATGTGAAAATTTATTGTTTAGTTAAAAATTAAAGAACAAGCAAAAACAAAACTCACATAGGACAGGAATATATGCTTGCTGCCTTTCACAATAGACATTGTATGGTATTCTTTAAGAACGTAAGTGGTTGAAGCCTTTTGAAAAATGATCAGACAATTGTCTAATTAGAAAGTGGAAAAGAAAACTATTTGTTTTACTTACAGTCTAGAAAAATAATGCTTTGCATGAAAGCATAACTTATCCTGAATGATCTGTTCTGTCAGTATCTGGCAAATTTTTTAAATGAAAGACAATTACGTGTATATGCAAAAGAGACTATCTATCATTGACCATTTTCTGGTGATGGAAACTGCAAACTGCTTCTTTTATAGGATCATTCTTTTAGGTTATGATGTAAGTAGGTAACAAGACCAAAATGCATATATGATTACCTTATTGGCACTCAGAATCCTGGCAGACTCCTCCCATAGAGTCTATTGTTTGTAAAAGGCCTATTGTTTGTAAAAGGTCATTGGTTAGACAGGCTTTGAGCCCAATATTATTGATTTACGTAAGTATTGGAGCACATATGACCTGTCACCTTAAAAGCACATCTTCTGGTATATGCTGGGAGCTGGCAGTCTTACAGAAGTAATTCTAAAGTGTCATTCCCAGCGCTCTCTCAGAGGTGGGGTATCTTACGTCTTGCACTTATTGCCACAGATCACATTAGGTTTGCATCAGTCAAGCTGCTTGTGAGTGGGACTGACTACAGTATCAGGACAAGACGCTGTATTTCACTCTACATGAAGCGACTAAAGCAAATTACCAATTCCCCATGAGCGTGTGGTTCACCTCTGTGAGTTCTAAGTCAACGGCTCTTTATGGTTTTTAGTATCATGCGGTGTTCTTGAAATGATAAATATTCTCTAACTTTTAAAAGTTGAGTCTCATACATTTGTTTTCAAATTGGTTCAAAATTCAGAGGATAAATTTTTCCTTTAAAACATGGTTACAAATATGTCAATAAAAGCCTGCATTTATTAGAGCTAATATAGTCAAAATACTGCAAGGTTTAAGCTGTATTCTTCAGTAATAAACAAAACTAGAATAAGGTGCAATTAGAATTAGTTTCATATTTATCTTGGTCACTGGGGTCTAAGGAAAAGGTTTAATTAGAAAAAGATGAGGAAGAAAATGGGGACTTCTCAGTACTTGAAGGACTTTAAAAGGGTGAAGACCTTAATGATGTCAAGCCTAATGATGGAGACGGTTTACCTTTCCTTGACACAAGTGTGTTGTTAACCATGCTTTAATGCTTATCGATAATAATTAGTATTGTTCTTTGGGCTCACAATGGTGCATAGACAGAGGGCTTGAGAGGGTAAGGGAGAAAACTATTTCTGAAGAAATGAGCAAGGATTAAATGTGTTGGAAAGAGAAAAGGAAGTTAGAGAGATATAAGTACATATATGAAAAAAATTTATCAGGATAAAATTTATGATAATTTCAAGGTTGAAATACAAGGAAAAATTATCTAACCTATCATCTCCTTGACTGCAGGGAGATAAAAAAGAGAGTGGACAGAGGCTTGGGGCTCAGTGACTCCCCATTACTATTACTCTGGGTGATAGTATAGCTTGACAGCTACTCGGAATGGGGAAAGGAGCAAGAGATGGCAACAAAGGGCAGGAACCCATGGACCAGCTACTTAAATAGGGCTCAAGGATAATTTATCATACTAGGTGTGTTAATATCATACATTAGAGAAAGATATTATTTATGAGATCATAGCCAGTGCAGTTTTGTGTTGTATGCTATCTTCCAGATACTGTTTATAACATTTACAAGCATTATCTCATTTAACTCTATTAATCCTTAAAGAGATATAATTGCCACCATTTTCCAGATAAAAAAACAGAAGTTACATTAAAGTATCTTGCCCAAAACAGCAGAGCTCTGAACTGGTAGTCCTGAGAGTTGAACCCTGAACTGGCTGCACTGAACCAGTGCTCTGGTCTGGAATGGGACATGATGTCCCCTCTTCCATCCATACTGAGGTACCATTCCATTAAAATATAAGAAAAAGTGTACACTTAGTACAGTGCTGAGTGCAGACTAAATGTTCACTAAATATTGTGATTATCATCTACTGAAATAAAGTATTGCTTGTTAAATACCAACACGGCCAACATGAGGTCTTGGTATTCACTCTTGATTTTGCTTCTTTCTGCATTTTGGTAGTTTTCTCTCTGCCCTTCAGGCATCTCACTGTCATATATTTCTATCCTGAAAATCCATTGACTTCCCTTTCATGCGTTTGCCAGCCGATCATCTCTGTGAGAGCGAGGGACTCTTTCGGTACATAGTAGGCACTCATTAAATATTTGTTAGATTAAATCATTTAATCCAACAGCTAAACTGTTTACTTTGGATGTGTGCATGCATGCTTAGTTGCACAGTCATTTCCAACTCTTTGTGACCCCATGGACTGTAGCCCATCAGGCTCCTCTGTCCTTGGAATTTCCCAGGCAAGAATACTAGAGTAGGCTGCCATATTCTACTCTGGGGGATCTTCCCTACCCGGGGATGGGACCTGAATCTCCTGCATTGGCAGGTGGATTTTTTACCACTGTACCACCTGGAAAGCCCCTTTCGTTGGTAGTAGGGGACAACAGAAAAATTTAGTTCCATGGACAAACACCTGTACTTTAATATATTACAATAAAAAATTTGAAGTAAAACTTTAGAAACCTAGGGTATTTTTTGTCCAGAGACTGTGATAACACATTTCATAATTTACCATTAGGCTTTTGAATGTAAATAGTGTATTTCCGTGTTTTCACTAAACTACCAACATGAACAATTTGAGCATTACTCTTCACCAGTTATATAAGGCACTTCATTTGAATTCTGTTATACACATAGCACTATTCCTCCCTTCCTACATTTAAAAAAATTACATTTCAAAACAAGAGTGAATATTGTAGCTAGCAAGTTCATAATCATGTCTCTGAGATTTACAGTCTGCCTTCTTTGCTCTGGCTGTGTATCTATTCATGGGTGTAGAAAACAAGAATATTTTATTCTTGCTCTGATATGTCCTACTAATACATGTTTATGGAATAAAATTGCCATGGTTATTAAAAGAGTCTATGACATTTTCTAAAGAGTGTGGATATTGCCTGCACAGCCTGGCTGAATTCCAGTTTGGGTAATTACATTCTGCTGTCTGGTTACCTTAGCGATCTTCGCTTTTGCTCTGTGGGTCCTCACGGTGGTTGAGCTCAGCTGAGATATTCCTGTTTGCCATCCCTAGTTTCAAATAACAGGAGCTGAAGGGTATCTAGTCTTTGGAAATTTATATTCCATCCTTTTTAACAAACTTAAAATTTTGTACACATTCTGAGTCATATAGTAAAGCTTGGTTTTCTAATCTGAATTTTCTTCAACTAGAGTGGGCAGTCTAATCAGGGAGAAAACTGTGAACCTTGGGTTTTTTTCTGTTTTTGATCGTATTTATTATTCCTATGGAAATTGGAGCAATTTTCTAAGTCTATTTAATCTCTCCTATCTCTGAGCCTTCATAGCAATTTGCTAGAACTTCTATTATTGTTCTTACAATCTGCCTTGAGGTAGAGCTGCTTGTGGGTTTATCTTAGGCCCAGGATGAATGTTAAACTTCTAGTTTATAGGGCCTCTATATTTTTCTTTTCGTACTGATAAAAACTTTCACAGAATTGCATGTTGTAGATGTTCAATAAATGATGGATGAATGACATTTCTTTTGGGTTAACATTATTTACTATTAAAGACTGAGCCTATGTTTTGGACACCAGCAGATAATTTATTATGCAGCTTAATGGGATTGTTTCAATTGCAATATTTCAGTTCCTGGACATTGGCATCACCATATTGTGGCAGGTTGCCCATAGAGACAGCTGCTTCCCTCCCTTGCACCCTCCTACACCAATTTTCTCTTAGAAAGCTTAAGGGTCCCAAGCCAGGATTATTATAAGATTATTATTGGGACTGCAGTCACAGTTTGCTCTGCACTGGGAGATTCAATTTGCTCAGAAAGGGCAATTCAGAGTGGAGAATTTGTAAACTTTGATCTACTATACCAAAAAGAATGGAGGGTCTAGCTATAGCAGCCCCATTTTTTCTCTCATGGAATGAAGCATATTAAAATGCAAATACCTTAGAATGACTTTACTATAGAGTTAAATTGGCTTTAAGTTTTGAAAGGTAAATAATTTATAAATGTCAGTATTTTAAAGAATGAAATTCTTGGTCCACATTCCTCCATAGAGCTCCACATGTTCATATCTTACTTCAGATTCCAGTTGTGCTCAGGGACCTCTCAGGCCACTCTGCTATGCATCTCATCTTGGGGAATGGCTCATCCCATTCTTGGTACTCCAGTCACATCAGACTTCTGTTCATTCCCTGCACACAATGGATACTTCTTTGGCCTGGAATGCCATGTTACTGGCCCTGTCTGGCTGACACTCATAGATCTTTAAAGACTCAGTTTCACCAGAAGTGAAAACCCTAGAGGCAGGGTCAGGTCTCCCTCATCTGTGGTGCCCTAACATCTTAAGTATAGCTTCATATATAGTCTTTTTTGTAGAAATGGTTTTTTTATGTCTTTCTTTATTCTTGGTGAAATGGAACTAAGATTCCTTATTGCATGTACATAGCAGAACCACTTGCTGGGGACTAATTATCTTTATTGTGGGGTGACTCTTCTCAGGACTGTAGTCTGCAAGGAGAAAGTAAGTACAGAGGACAATGAAAACAAGGTGGAGCCAGAGCAAGGAAAATCCTTCTTACCTATGTCTCCTTTTCCTCTTTCCATGTGTTAAAAGCAGTTCAAGTATTTACTGTTTTGCTTTAAAAAAAAATTTGTTTTCTAGTTAATAAGAAAAGAACTTAATTGCCTTCCAGTTCAGTTCTTAGGGACATCTTTGTAAAAGATTAGTCTGTAAACCTCAATTCTAGCTTCTCTTTTAGAATTGATACTTTCTGTTTTTCAAATTTTCAAAGTTGAACCTTTATGCTCTAGCAGGGAATGAATCATTTTGGTAAATACTTCTAATATTTAGGAGTCAGAAGTTCATAGGCTTTATTCATGATTGACTCACTGCGGTAGTGTCATGGTTATCAGTGAATACCAAATAAAAAATCTACGTTGTACTTTAAATCTGAAAAATGATTATTATATTCTTCAAAATACAGTGTGATATAGTCAGAAGAGTACTGACATAGGGCAGGAGAAGGCTAACATTCCAGTCTCAGGTTTGCAACCAGCTGTGGACTTTGGGAAAGTTATTTGGCCTCTTTGAGGCTCAGTTTCCACTTTTGCAAAATCATGATATTTGGAAGATGGACTGATGACAATAGCAATAGTAGCAAACACAGCAATCAAAACTAAAAAACTGGAAGACATATCCTGCTGCTCCGTGCAAGAAAACTATCAGAGGGAACTTAGACATTTTTCAAACATCCTCCTTTTCATATGAAACATTGCTGGGAAAAAGTTGGCATTATGGCACCCACAGGAGACTAGATAGAGGTATTGAAGCCATGCCAATCAGCCTCAGCCAAATCTAGGGAGGCAATATAATCTAGTGCTTAGGAACATGGGCTTTAAATCTTGGGTTTGCTCCTTATCAGTGTGACAATAGACAAGTTGTTTAACCTCTGTGGAAATCAGTCTTCCCATTTGGAAAAAGAAAATAAGGTCTAACCAAAGGGTTTTAAGAAAGATTACTTGTGTCATTGTATGTTAAGGACACAATAAGTGATAGCAGTTATTGTGAGGTGGTCTATATGAGTCTCAGAGTCATCTAGTATTGGGCCCCAACCTTGTTGGGATCATCATTCTCAGTCTTAGTGGCAAGAATCATGTTAATGGTAACAATAAATGACATTTATAGAGTAGGTTATAGACTTGCACGTAGATTACCTCATTTTGCCATCATAGTAATCCTGGAAGGAAGGCAGGTATTACTCCATTTATGGATGAGAAAACTGAATCCACTAATTTAAATGATATAGCTAAGATCACCCATCTAGTATGTAGCAGAGTTGGGCTCAAACCAAGGTCTCTTGTCTTCTAATCTCCTTTGTTCCTTGTGATCCTAGTTCTACATATGATTTGTGGTCTCAGGTCAATTGCCTAACTTGTCTGTTCAATTTAATAAAATGATTAGAAAAGCTTTAAGATGCTTCTGTGATTCCAAACAGTTTAGGGACAGGTAACAAATTCTGAAGAAGATATTTTGAAAAATAACTTTATCTTGAGAAATATATGCTATTATTAAATATGTAAAATAACAAATTGAGGATATTTTGACCTTTGTTTGGGAGGTTGGAGCAGATAGTAAAATGGAGGAGGAATTAATAGGCACCTTCAATTTTACTGGTAACATTTTATTTCCTAAGTTGGTGGTAAATATATAGAAGTCATTATATTGGGTGTTTTTTTTTAACTAATTGATATCAGAAATATTTCATAATAACTTTTTCCAAAAATGACTTGAAGGAAACCCACACACATAAAGAAATATATTGGTGCATAAAAAAGTATTTTAATATTTTCTTTTTTTTCTTTGAGTGAGTCACATGAGTTCATCAATTCATTCAACAAATGCTTGATGTACTACTGTGAATCAGGCCCACTTTTATGTGCTGGGTATATAGCACGGAATTAGCTTGAGTAGTTGACATTCTAAGGAAGGGACATGATGAAAAAAAAAACAAGGAAACAAACACTGAAAAGATGATGATAAGGTTTTAAGGATTAAGAAGCAAGTACACAGGAAGATGTGGTAGCAGCTGTCTGGGGCTGTGTTTTTAATGATGATCTGAGAGGACTTCATGGAGGAGGAGGCATTTGATCAAGACCATTGATTGATGGGCTTTTACTAGAAGATATCGGGACTCATGGCAAGGGGAGAGGGTTGCACTAGGGGATCTCAAATGTCCTGTCCAGTGTGGAGGGTCGCTATCTCTTTGCAACCTACTGGAAATGCAGGTACTGAGTCACGGGAGGGAACACTCCCCGTACTCTTGTGGGAGGGGTGGTGCTGCGGCGTCGGGACTCGGTCTTACTTAACACATGTTGTGGCAACCATTGGATGGAACCACCCTTTGTCTAGTCCTAACTGAAGGAATCCACATAACCTTATGTCAGAGATGTTTTATACTGGACAGCACAACTGCCAGTGAGTCAGAATCCTTATGCCACCACTGCCAGTGACCTAAACTCACACTGGCACGACGCCTTACAGTTTACAAAGCATTTTCATATATAAGTTGCTAAGTGTTAGTCACTCAGTCATGTCCAACTCTGCTACTCTATGGTCTGTAACCCACAAGGCTCCTCTGTCCAAGGGATTTCCCAGGCAAGAATACTTGAGTGGGTTGCCATTTCCTTCTCCAGGGGATCTTCCTGACCCAGGGATTGAACCTCAGTCTCCCCCACTGCAGGTAGATTCCTTACTGTCTGAGGCATCAGGGAAACCCTCATACATAATAGTGTGTTAATACAAATAGTACGTTAACAGAAATTGCTAGTAGTGTTAAGTGATCTTCCTAGTTGAAGACATCAAGGGGCAAAGTCTAGGATCAATCAGCTGGTGAAGGCTAGAGCTGTGACTGGAACTCACATTTTTTTACTGCAGAAGGCCAAATTGTCTTGGTACTGTATTAGCTTTATTTGCAGCCCTCCATCTAGTGCTTGGGCTTCCCAGGTGGCACTAATCATAAAGAACCACCTGCCAATGCAGCAGACATTAGTGACACGGTTGCAATCCTTGGGTAGGGAAGATCCCCTGGAGAAAGATATGGCAGCACACTCTAGTATTCTTGCCTGGAGAATCCCGTGGACCAAAGAGCCTGGCAGTCTACAGTCCAAGGGTCAGACATGACTGAAGTGACTTAACACGCATGCATCTAGTGCTTATTACCTTGTGAGCTAGTCACTTACACCAGATTGCTATTATCTTGGTTTGAACTTTCACCTTGCTTCCTTAGTGGCTCTGCTGGTAAAGAATCCGCCTGCAATGTGGGAGACCTGGGTTCAATCCCTGGGTTGGGAAGATCCCCTAGAGAAGGAAACGGTCTCCCCCCTCCAGTATTCTCTCCTGGAAAATTCCATGGACTGTGTAAGTCCATAGCATCCCAAAGAGTCAGACATAACGAGCAACTTTCACTTTTCTTCAGTTTTAGAGGTTGTAAACTATTTCCTACTGAAATGATTAAATGTAACCAAAACACTCTAGAAGTTACCAAACGTCCACAGATTTTAATGATTCTGGGCTATTTGTATACATTACTGCTACTCTTTACAGTTTTCCTTCTAGGAACAGGAAAGGGAAGTGGACTTCACCAGAAATAAGGATATCAAGACAAATAGTCCACCACAGATCTGTCAATAAAACTAAACAATGATCATGGTTCCTCTCCTGGGGCCCAGGATTTTGTCAGTGGTTCAGGTTAATGCAGAGATTTTCTTTGCATTTTTGTCTTGGCGTCTAACACATTGGCTTGTACAAATTTGGAACACAATTGATTTGCGTTAATTTTACCCTAGGCCTTACGTTCTCTGCTACTAGCCTGTTCTTCTGCTGTGGTTGAAAATAAAGAAAAAAAGAACACTTGTAGTCAAATCAGTCAAAGTAATCATTAAAAAGAGAACTACTTCAATGATTTTCTGAAATTGGTGAAATTATTTACACAGGAACTTATGCCTTCTACTATACTTTAAAACTTTATGCCATGTTTTTAAGAATTTCATTGCAAATATCCATTCTTAGTGTGAATTTTACTTGAGATAGTTAATTAATATCTTCCAGTTACTTTTCTGGGAAGTATCTTTTCTTCTTCCTAGTAATTTACCCAAAGGAAAAAATATGTTTTATTCTTAACAAAGATGAAGACCCTACTAAGTGAACAATGAGTTTGGTGCTTTTACCTGCATGGTGGCATTTAGTTCTCATCACTGACCCTAAGGGGTAGGTCACCTTATCCCAGTTTTACAGATGAACAAATAAACTCAAGGAGGTGAAATAACTTGCCATGTACCTGTCACACACCAAGATGTTACAGAGCAGGTGGATCGGAATCTTTTCATAACATCACATTCTCTACAGAGATGAAAATCAGTGGTGGAGTAATCATTTCATTTACCAATCCCATAGGAGCTTCTCAATGGATATACTGTTGAATGACCAACTACTGTCTTCATGAGATGTCTGACTTTGTGGCCCATTTCAAAGTGAATTGGACTGTTAGTTCAGAGAAAAAACATTCAAAAGTTGTGCATGAATTTAGAAGGAGCCTATTTTCATATGCACTGATACAGTTAAGCAGAGCAATCTAATCAAAGTCCTACAAAATATATATTTTCCTCAAGAGTTCCGGGATGAAACTCATTTCAACTCAGCAAACATTGTGTATGTGTGCATGCAAACTTACTAGGTGTCAATACTCTCAGTGAACATTAAGGGTACTCAAAGATGAATAAGATGTGATTTCTGCCCTTCAGGATCTCAAGATCTAATGAAGAAGACTGAGGTCTATAAGTACGAGGCAGGACATGGATTTTTTTTTTTCTTCTTCTAATTCATTCAGTAGGATCCTATCCTCAGTCATTTTCTTTTGTTGCTTCTTTTCTCACCCTAAGAAAATCATTTATGTTCTGTATTTCAACCATCACATAATGAGCTGTATGTTCCTCTCTCTTAGATTCTAGTCTCCTATTTAAAACTATCTTCTGGACATACCCAACTGTGTTCTTCAGATATTTTAAATGCTATATATACAAAATGAAACCTTGCCTCCTTTTTAATATTCTCTGTTTGATTTGATGGCATCTCTGCACATCAGTTTTCCATGCTAAAAACCTCAAATGCATGATTTCTCTCTCCATCAGTCTCCCATTCCTCATGTTCAATTGTTCATCAAATCCTGTGAATTTTTATCTCCTAAATATGCCTTGAATTTGATATTTTATCTCTATTTTCATAGCTACAGTTTCAGTTCAGCTATATTTCATCTCTTATCTCAGCTACTACAATCATCTAACTCATCTCAGCCTTTCATTTCTTTTCCTCCAAATCCAGCCTCTATAAGTTGCTTGGTTGATCTTTCTAAAATATAGTTGCCAACATGACTTTCACTTGTCTAAAGCCTTTCAGCGGTTCCCGAACCTCCTATCTACTAAAAGAAGTTCACATTATTGTCACGGCCCTACTGATCTGTTATTGACCTCAACCTTCCTGCGACTCTTTTTGTGCCAAGCACATTCATTGATTTTGTTTCATTGACTATGCTGGCATGCATAGGTAAGACCATTTTTAATTCTGATTGGTCAGCATACATGTCCACTAGTTAAGTATTTTGAATACCATCCTTTCTTCAGTAATCTAGTCTGTTTTCCATTCCCCTGTCATGTACTTTTGAGCCCTTTGAATAGTCAGTTTTATATGGCAGGAACATTATTCCCTTCTTCTCTACCTGGCAAATTAATATTAATTCTTCAAGATACCTGCTCAGATATCACCTCCTCTGTAGTATCTTTCCTATTTTCCGTATGTACGGGCAGAATTTTTGTTTCCTCTGGCCTTTCAAAAACACATTGTGCATATGTTGGTTATAGCATTTATCACATTATATTGTATCACTTACCAATTTAGGAAATATTTAAGAAAAGTTTTAAAAAATCTCTGTTGTGTAGCTTATTATTTGGTATACGGCAAAAACTATAATAAAACATTTATTGAATTGATAGATGGATCTAGAAACATTTAACAAAGTGGGATTCAAGTTTTATTTTGAAGATGAAAGAGATTAAGGAGTGGTGTTTTTCAAACTTTGTTTCGGCAGGGCCTCTCTCATTAGCACTATGCTATGATAGTGGAAGATGGGGAGCCTGTGGGTGACCACAGTCCAAGAAGGGTCAGATGAATAAAGCTCTATCTAAGTTTAGGGGAGTGCAGAGTTGGAAATAAAGATGAGACTCACTTTGGAGGCAGAATTGGCAAGATTTTGTAACCGATAAAGTATAAGGTGAAAGGGACAGAGATTAACAATAATTACAGTATTTCAAAATTGAGGGATTAAGAGACCAGACGTGGCCCATCACAGGAGGCTTTGCGGAGTTTGAATTAAATAAGACAGAAGAACATAGATGCTGACAGTTATAGACATCTTTTCACCCTAAGAGCCCCAATTATAAGGCTTACTCCACATATTTTCTATGTTTATCTTAATTTCCAGTACAAAACTCACTGGAAAATTCAGAAGCAGTGCTGATAATCATTTCTAATCACTATTGTGTAGACTTGATGAAGATAATTCAACTCACACATCCAGTTAGGAATGTTTCTTTTTTACGGGATTAGGGAAGTACAAGATCCATCTCAAACATACTTATTGCCAAAGGCTTTGTTCCATATATTGGAAAATACATTATTTTCATATCATTTGCTATGCCAATACATTATTAACTTAGAGCACAAGAGAAAAGAACAAATCTCATTCAGTTAACAGGGTGCGGAGTGTCTGCGCCATCGGATATGGTAACTACTGGACGTACATGGTGGTATGCGTGTTAGTTGCTCAGTCATGTCTGACTCTTTGTGACCCCATGGACTGTAGCCCGCCAGGGTCATCTGTCCATGGGATTCTCCAGGCAAGAATTTTGGAGTAGGTTGCCATGCCCTTCTCCAGGGGATCTTTCCAGGATTTCAAGTATTCTGTACATGGCTATAGATCATTTGAAATGTGATTAGTTTAAACTGAGGTGTAAAATGCACATTAGATCTTGAAGACAGTACAAAATGAAATATCATCAAATTTCTCAATTATTTGTTATAGTCATTACATGTTGAAATGATACTACTTTGGATACATTGGTTATAAGAAGTGTATTATCAAAATCAATTGCACCTGTTTCTCTTTACTTTATAATGTGGCTACTAGAACATTTAGAATTATATGCAATGTTCACATTTTATTTCTATGTTTCTGTTGGGTGATGCTGGAACATTTTTCTTACTCAAAAAACCACCCAACAGATATTTAGTTTCTAGTGTACAGATGGTTATGCTATGTACTAAAAGCCTTGAAGTTAGCTGAGGAGTTGCAATTGCATAAGTTATGTATATTTAGAGCTTGATAACATTTCGATCAATATATAGGACATTGGTTAGAAAAGTAGATTGAAATGTCTGTGGATTTGCTCTGTTCCCCTTTAAATGTTAGTTTTATTCTCCTCAACTCTCTCCCCAATATCCTATTTATTGATTTGTAAGGAACCACTGATTTTCTGTCTGTTACATAACAGTGAGGACTTTGATTTACAAGGTCTTAGAACCCTTGGGCTAGTAGAAAAGAATTAGCTCATATCTGCTTATGGTGGCCAGGATGCAGAGTCCTGGAATATAATCACTATGCTTAATTCTCAAACTATACTCAACATATCTTGTTCTTTTTCTGAAAGCATCAGAAGAGACTTGCCAGTGTCATAGGCTTTGGGGTCATTCAGAATATTACCTGCTAGCCATGGTACAGAAGAAGAAGAAAGAGGAGGGAGAAGTGGAGAGAGGAGGAGATTATATGCACTTTATAAGTATTGGAATTTTAGATAAAAAAGAATTTAGTTTGTGTTGAAGGCCTTAGTGATAGTGTATTTGCACTACCCTTCCAGATAAAACATGCGAATGTGTATCATTGTATAAAAACAACTGTTTTTTTAAAAGCAAAATGACTTATTATTGGCCAATATCTTAATTTTTATTTTTTGAGCAAGGCATTTAGTTTTCCATGCCTTGGTTCCTTCACCTTTGAAAATGGAAGAGATTTTTATTCTTTTGTGTTTTGTTTTTACGGAAATGAGAAGTAAATGCTTTATATTTTTAAAAAGCTAAGTTTCTAATTATAATGGAAAGTGCTTCAATGCTACAACAATGTACTGAATAGACTAAAGTGGCAGAAACGAAGTAATACAGAAGATGCAAAATATTCTTTGAAAATGGCGACTTCGTTTTAGCTGAGTGTTTCACTGGGTTAGAGTAATGTTGATGGAAATAAATAAGTAGCTGAAAACCATTTATGAATACCAAGATACGAATGCAGTTTAGCTTTGCAATTCTCAATTAAGAGCCTATGTGGGAACATCCCTTATTTTAAAAGGGCTGCCTGAATTGAGGTTATGTTCAGTTGCCGAAGTGCCAGTCTGGATGTGGTGTTTTTTTTTTTTTTAATTTTGATTACTAAAAAGGATTTTATTTCCTTTTTAAAAAAGAAAATTTGCATCACTTACTGAATAGCCCACATCGTGGAGCAAAATACTGTAAAAGTATGCACAAGCAATGAAAAACCAGGAAAATGGCTAAATTTTCAGTGAGTAGTGCTCATTTCATGTGTAAAGAATTGCATTATTCAAGGCTAGACTGCATATTCAAATATGAGTTATGCATTTTCCTGAAACATTGTTAACATTTTGTTGACTCTGAATAAGTGTTAATAATACATAGATTGTACCTGTATATTCTGGCTGCATAATATGCCAAATGTACCAATGTTTCTATGCATTTGGAGTGTTTTTGAGTCAGTATTAAAATATATGCTACTAACATCAATATCTACTCAGTCTCAAAATATCTATGGCAATAGCATTGTTTCTTTATATAATTTATATTCTTTGAAGTATCAATGACACTTAAACATTTTGGTTTTTACTTAAAGCCTTACAATAAAAGGAATTAAACCATTAAAAAAAAACACAAATAGAAGTAACTTACTCACTGAAGCAAAGATACATGAATTTCTGTCTGTTAGGGTAAGCCCTCATAGGATTAACGAAGTAGACAGGTCTGCAAATATGGAGGAACTGCATTGGCAGCTAAAATAACTGAGAGATTCATCAGTCTTCAGCTTCCAAACCATGTCTTTGTATTGCACTAAGTGTTCAGTCATTGGTTCAATAATTATTAAGTTCCTATTATAAGTCAGGCTTGAACAAATAAAACATGATTGCTGGCTTCATGGCACTTCCTAACTAGTTTATGGGAGGTGAGAGTTGACAAATAGTGGCTAAGTAATTGTGCAAATAAATATGACAATAAGAAGTGGCTAAGAGCACACTGTGGACCCAGACGTGGGTTGAGTCCTGACTCCACCGCTTTGTAGCTGTGGAACCTTGGGCAAGTGATCTAATGTCTCCATTCCTCCTCATCTTCCTCCACAAGGTTGCTGTGAGGTTTTGGTTGGAATATCTATTAGCCTGGCCCATCATAAATGCATTATATTTGTATTCTTCTTCTTTTATTAAACTGTAATAAGGACTATGAGGGTATGTAATAACACTGTGATCTATTCTGGAGCTGGCAGTAGGGGTCAGAGAAAGCTTTTCTAAGGAAAAGTTGTTTGAATTGGGATCTGTGGAATGGGTAGGACTTCAGTAGATTGAAGGGATCAGAGGTAAAAAAAAAAAGTGGGGTTGAAGTTGTAAAAGAACTTTCCAAGCAGAGGGAAAAACATGTGCAAACACTCTGAGGCAGGAGGGAATATGCCTCCTTCAAGGCCCCAAAGTAGCCGTGCGCGGCTGGGGTGCGGGGGGAGAGAGGAGGAATGCCGAGACAAGAGGTGGTGCTGACTTTGCTCACTGCGGGAACTTAAGCTTCCTTAGACTTTTTTGTTTTTTTTTTTTACAGTTTTGCTTTCTCTCCCCCATTCCCAACACTCACCCCCTCCAAGCAAAAGATAGAGGAACAAATAGTTCTTTGTGCTTTCTCTGCTGAGCCTTGCAAATAAAAATAATTCACAAGTGGCTCTACATATATAACCAAAATGCAATATTGTGTCTAAATATTAGATGTAAATTAAATTGCTTCTTGGTGTTCAACTTATCTTTTTGTATCCATTATAATCCTCTATTTATGTTTATGCTCCACAGCTGGAGAGCTGCAACTAGCTGTGGAAAAAAAAATTATAATACTCCATACAAAAGAGGTGGGGTGGATGGGTACTAATTAAACCTAAGTAGTAAGAGACTTAAGGAAAAAGAGATTTCTGTATCTCTCTTAATGGGATGAATGTCATGTTCCAGTTCCTACTTTATGTAAAATCCATTATACAATATGTAAAATAATTCTCCAAATCTTGATTTCCTCAATTGAAAATGACCCTGAGCAAAAACTATAAGTAGAGGAAGGTTTGAATTTCTTGATCTTTGCACTCTTTTGTTCTCTCCGTACGTGATGTCTTAAATCAGCAGAATAATTTAGGAATGGTAGATATTGAAACAACTAATTTTTCTTTTCTGTAATCTGCATAGACTTCAAAATGCCTACAAAGCACAAAGTGCCAGTTCATATAATTTGTTGGCAAGGATAAAAAGAAGAAAGGAAATTATTTCCTAAGCGTGTGAATCAGCCCAGCTTTAACAGATATTTTTCTGTCATGTGCAGCCTGAGGGCTTATGCCTATCTGAGCTTTATTTGACAATTACCACTTGCCAGCATAATTAAATGATAATTTATAAATACTAAGAAAGCATAATGGGGAAGAGCAAATAGGTGCTTATCAGGGCATTGAATAAAGTTGATCTGCTTCAGTGGCAATTTTCATCTCTTATCTTGGTTGTTAACTGGTCTCACTTCTGTCTGTGTTTTGTTTAGGTTTGATATTTGTTAGGGTGATATTATCTACCTACATATACACATTTTCCTTCCATACAGAATTCTAATATTTCTTTTATTGTTCATTTTGAAGCCAATGTATTTATGAAATATGGCTTGTATTTTCATTCAAAACATAGATTTAGCACCTAGAATTTCACATATTTCCAGAGAAACCCTAAACAAATTGGTAATTTTTCTGTTTACTTCCCCCTCACCTTTTTTTTTTTCCCCCCAGTGAGTAAGTTCTTTTCTGTGTTGCATCTGTGATTTTCTTTAATCGGTTTTTTAATCACCTGGGCTTTGCAGTTAATTACATTCCACAGAGTCTCTTCATCTATCTCCTAGAATGCTGGCAGATTTTTTGTAAGTAAGAGTGAAGGCAACATGTAAGCCAGGACTGGCGAGAAGGGCTTCCTAACCTTGCAGTGATAACAATGATACTTGGTATGCAGCACAGAAATTTTGCTGTGTTCCTACTGAATATAGAAATTGCCCAAAGAATTCTGTAGGGTAGACAGCTTTTGTCCCATCAGTGTCTCTTCTCAAGGTTTCTTACCTATTATAAATATTAGGGCGGTCTCTGCAGAAGCTGTTGTGGGGCCACAGACAGAAACACAGATTTGTCCTGGGTGACCTACATAAAGCAGTGCAAGAGCAATCCTCTATGTGAAAGGCAACAAATCAGTAGAATGGCAAACAGATATACATACTGAATTTCCACACTTTTAGAAAAGCATGTTTGAAGAAGTCAACAGGGTGGGGAAAAGCAAGATATTGTTAGTGGGTCGCAAAGAGCCTGAAGTCTTTTTTTTTTTTTTTTGACATCATGAAATTAAATAATTTTAGCAACTGCTGATTAGAGTTGTGGTGATTTGAGTGAAGAGTGTGAGGTTGGCTTATCAGAGAAACAACAAAATAAAAGGCTTTGGTGTTTAAAGTTGTCAATTCCTTGAATTATTCAGCATTTTGTCCTTATAAATAGCAATTATTTGCCTTTTTAGCACTGAAAAATTATCTTTCATATTCAAATATTTAAATATACAGAGCCATCATTGGGGCAAAGAAAAAAAATCCTAATGTCAGAACAGATTTTTTATACAAGAAATAATTTGAAAGTGGTGGATTAGTTTCCACCTTTTGAAACACAGTCCTTTCTATAATCTTCAAACATTATTTAGGATAATGGAAGCCATCATCCTGGTTCTCAAATGTTAGCACTTCCATTAGAATTTGCAGCTACCTCTTATTTTTTATATTAAAATACAAGGCTTAAAAGGTATTATCTTACTAAAGGGGGGCAATTGTAGAGATGATTTGATTGAATAAAGGAAAAAGCTGTACAGGCCTTTTAAGATCAAGGATGTATTGATGGAAAGCTATCATTAGAGACAATTAATGTTCTCCAAGGGAAGAAATTGATTATGGACAAAGATGGACCCTAAGGAGCAGATATGTCTTAATGCTCTAAGGCCTTAAGGATTATGCATTTCATTCACAGCATCTGTATTTTAACCCTTTGTAGTGACTAAATACTAGCTTATTCTTGCAGAATGGCATGAATTAAAATTTTTTAAAAAGATTGTGTCTTGTAAAAGATGTGATTGACACTTGATTCTTTAAATAATAATAAAATAAATTTGTAGCATCATTTCTCTATATTGCCCTTCAGAGTAGATCTAGACATAAATACATATAATAGAAGGAATGAAATTAGATAGTGATGGCCATTCTTCAACATTATGGAAGTATGGTAATGCCCGATAATTGCACTAAAGATGTGCTTTCATATGGAACCCCTGAACTTCAGCTGCATTTATGTTTCCAAATAATATATCCTTTAACTTTGCTTGTCCTTTCTATAGATCTTATACAAAGCATTCATCATGTTTTTAGCCAGTCCCTCGCAGCCGTGGATCACAATTGGGTACTTAATAAGGTGGCAACCCCACTGGGAACATTTCATATAATTATTCTTAGCAGAAAGAAGATTGTTATGGCTTTTTTTCCCCTTTTTGAGTTTGGCAAAATTCGAAGTGATTCAGTTTGGGCTCCTAAAAACCAGTTTTATACTCTTGGTGAATTATACTTCATGTGTACTCTGTATCCTTACTTTCCAGTAGAACGCTGTATTACAGGCCAGCAGAGTCAGTTTAATTGTACGGCTGGTCTCCTTGAATCTGTGACCACACCAAAACAAGTGATTGATGAAAGCTGCTTTTTGGCCACAAATTTCAGAAAGTGTCGATCTGAGTATGGAACTGTTCTTAGAAATCAATTTCTCTCAAGACTCCGGGGCCCTCTCTGACTGTGTGTTATTCAGCTGTGCTTAGTCGCTCAGTTGTGTTCGACTCCTTGTGCCCTGATGGACTATAACCCATCAAGCTCCTCTGTCCATGGGGATTCTCTAGGCAAGAACACTTGAGTGGGTTGCCATGCCCTTCTCCAGAGGATCTTCCCCACCCAGGAATCAAACCCAGGTCTCCCACATTGCAGGTAGATTCTTTACCGTCTGAGTCAAAGTACAGTATGGTTATTGCTAAATGTTAGGAGAAGCTCACTCATAGTAGTAAATAGCTTATCCAGAGAGCTCTATGATTTTAAGTATCAGTTAGGGGAAGGGAGGGCTTCCCTGGTGGCTCAGACCGTAAAGAGTTTGCCTGTAATGCAGAAGATCTGGTTTTGATCCCTAGGTCGGGAAGATCCCCTGGAGAAGGAAATGGCAAACCACTCCAGTATTCTTGTCTGGAGAATCCCATGGAGAGGGCCTCCTGGTAGGCTACAGTCCATGGGGTTGCACTGAATCAGACATGACTGAACAACTAACACCTTCACTGTGAGGTTAGATCCTGGGTCCTAACTTTGGGCTTACTGAGTTTAGAAATAACTTATTTAGTTAGCTCATATCATTAAAACTGTTTAAATTCTGATATTTAAAGGTATATCTTGATGCTCTTGGACCTTAAAGATGATGCATTTCATTCATCACTAAGTGAAATTTTTCAAAAATTTCAAACAATTTGAAACACATTATTTTAAAGAATAGTGGGTGAATATACATGATACATTCTGTTGTGGCGCAACTGGATTATGGGTTTAAGCCTCCTAGCTGCTATTGCCAACTAATGTCCGTGAGCACTCAACACTTACACCAACTCAAGTGCATACATTTGGTGACTATGTGAGTGGCTGTAAGTGGCTTTTTCGGGTAAGACAAGCGCATGTGAGAAGATAGTCTCCTATAAGTTTCCTCTTAACAGCAACAAATAGATTACAGGACATTAATTACCCAAAGGTCTATATTAAAGAAAGATTATGGCTTATTTTTCATATAATTCTGATAAAAAGAAGAAAAATGTAATTTTTTCATAATTTACATAGTTTCCATTGGCCACATTGGGCTGATGAGAAGTGGCATTATATTAAGGGTCTTTTTAGAAGTCCCTTGTGTGGTTTATGAAAAGAGTGAGTATAACTAAGTAGGAACTCCAAACCAACTAAATATCTATGAAGTTTTGAATTTGAGTGCCTGAGGAGATTGTGGTACCACAGTAAAAATCAATGAGGGAAGCTAAGGTGAGGCATATTGCTTTCGAGTGTCTGGTCAAATCCAAGTAGAGATGCTCCGCATAAAATTGAAAAGTTTAGGAAAGAGGTCAAAGTTTAGAATACTGGTTTGGAGATATAATGAAGAGTCAAAATGGTAAGAGGAAGAACAGGATAATGCTGTGAAAAAAAACAAAACAAAAACAAAAACCAGAGAAGAAACTTTTAGGGAGAGAGTAGTTAGGTGCCATTAATGAGCCATGGAGTAGCAGTGAGAATGAGAACCTAGAAGAAGGCCCTTGTGTTTGACCACTGATGGCTCATTAGTATGCTGAGAAGTCAGATCTTTGTTGTCATTGTTCAGTCAATAAGTCATGTCCAACTCTTCATGCCCTCATGGACTGCAGCACACCAGGCTCCTCTGTCCTCCACTAGCTCCCAGAGTTTGCTCAAATTCATGTCCATTGTGTCGGCGATGCCATACGACCATCTCATCCTCTGCTGCTGCTTTCTCCTTTTGCCTTCAATCTTTCCCATCACCAAGGTCTTTTCCAATGAGTCAGCTCTACTCATCAGATGGCCAAAGTTTTGGAGCTTCAGCTTCAGCATCAGTCTTTCCAGTGAATATTCAGGGTTGATTTCCTTTAGGATTGCCTGGTTTGATCTCCTTGCTGACCAAGGAACTCTCGTGAGTCTTCTCCAGCACCACAGTTTGAAATCAGATCTGCTTAGGTTTAAATGCTAGTCCCCCAACTAATAGGGGAAATTTTTGTATCCTTGGAGAAGTTAAGTTACTTAATCTCTCTGCTGCTGCTAAGTCACTTCAGTCGTGTCTGACCCTGTGCTACCCCATAGATGGCAGCCCACCAGGCTCCTCTGTCCCTGGGATTCTCCAGGCAAGAACACTGGAGTGGGTTGCCATTTTAATCTCTCTAAGCCTAACTAATTTATTGCTCACAGCAACCCTTGAAGTGATAAAGTTATTAGGACACAACTGAGTTGCAAAGAAGTGAGTATCTTTCCCACAAGAACCACAGCTAGTAATGGCTGGTTAGGGTTTAGGGTCAGTAGCCAGAAATGCAGGAAGATTAAAGAAATTGATTAAAGAGGCAGAGTCAAGATCCAAACTCATACCCATCTGAAGCTCAAATAATATCTGTTCACTCTGTCTTTTCCAACTACTGACTATGAGATTTTGGAAGGGGGACAATTTACAAGGATCAAAAATATTGGATATATTCACTTAATGTGGCTCAATATTAACGACCTGATATTAGAAGAACCCAGAGTATATTTTCTGGTCCAGCTGCATTGACATCACCTGGAAACTAGGAACTGCAGATTTTCTGCCCCACTCAGACCTGCTGACTCATAAACTCTGGAAGTGGGGCCCGGAAATCTGTGTTTTAACACACCCTCCAACTGAGACTCTCATGCATGCTAAAGTCTAAGAACCACTGTCTTAATCTAACTTTGTTTCCAGGTATTTGTTCCTGTTAGTGACTACTGCCAAGCAGCCAGGTAGATCTGACTGTGGCTCAAACTGTAGTTCCCATCCTTGAGAATGTTTAAAGGTTATTGAAATCTAGGTGCTATTTTTGGAAATTTTTGTTTAATTGGTCTGGTGTATGGACCTAGGCAATGAGAGTTCTAAAACTTCCCCAAGTGATTTTAATGCACAGCTAGGGCTGGGAACATGTCATTTAGAACCATTTTTCTCAAACTTTAGTATGAATCAGAATTTCACCCAGAGATCTGGTTAAAAGTCAGATTATTGGTCACTCCTCCCTCAGAGTTTCTAATGCAGTGGGTTCAAGATGGGGTCAGAGAGTTTGTATTTCTAACAACTTTCTAGGTGATTTCTGCTGCTCTGGGAACCACACTATGAGAATTGCTAGTCTAGAAATCACATGTTCACCTTGGGACATGTGATGAACTGAGCTGGTAATTTTGGTCAGAGAATTCCCATTCCTGCCCCCAAGTCGAGGTGAAAGTCCCGGCCAAAGTGTCCTAGTGATTGCCCCATGTCTGTGTCTCAGGGACAGGGGAGACTTGGTTCAGAAATATATGTACCTGGATAGGGCTTCTCAAATGTTAGTGCACAGATCACCAAAGGATCTTGCTAATGCAGGTTCTGATTCAGTGGGTCTGGGACAGGCCTGTGAATCTGCATTTGTGACAAGCTCCCTGGTGATGCTGAGGCTGCTGGTCCATGGACCATGGTGAATAGCAAGATACTAACAGTTTTTCTCAAATGTGCCTAATCATCCAGATCACCTGAAGTGCTTTTATTATGGATTTTTGGCTTCATCTCAGTTCTGTTGAATCAGAATATCCAAGGGAAACACCCTCAATATCATGTCAGTATCTTTGTTAAGCAATTCATTAACTTCTTTAAAAAATACTTACTGAACATTTACTCTATGCTAGGATCTATGCTAGATGCAAACAAGACAGATGCATAGTTCCTGACCTCATGTGGCTTACATTTTAACCAAAGAAACAAAGAATAAACAAATTCATTTTTTAAAAGTAACTTACAATAGTGACAACTGCCTCAAAGCGCACAAAGGAGGGTCATATGTCCAAGTTCATGGTGAAGAGGCATTGAATAGGGTCTTCAAGAAAGACCCCTTAAGGAGGAGCTATCCTGGTCTCACTCAGTTTTTGTGAAGACCATGAGAAGGCAGGTGCAGAGACTCTGAGGGTAGACTGAACTTGGCTGATTGCCAGGTGTTTAGAGGTGGTAAGGCAGAAGTAGAGCAATTGAGTTCCCCTTGGTAATTTTCATACTTCAGATGGTAAAGAATCCACCTGCAGTGATAGACACCTGGGGTTGATCCCCAGGTTGGGAAGATCCCCTGGAGGAGGGCATGGCAACCCACACCCAGTATTCTTGCCTGGAGAATCCCCATGGACAGAGGAGCCTGGCGGACTACAGTCCATGGGGTTGCAAAGAGTTGGACATGACTGAGCAACTAAGCAGGAGCTGCACATTTGGAACACACATCTAAACGTTCTTACCAGCTGTCAGAGAATAGTGTAATGCCTGTTGATGAAACCATCATCAGTCACCCCATCACTGGTCCCTAGAGGAGTAATGTGGAAGCTGCCAGTCCCCTAATGGCCAATAAAAAGAAATTACCTCTAAAATGCATAGGATTAAAACTACAATTATTTCCTACTAATTATTTAACTATGCAGAGGTGATCATGTTCACAGAAAGTAATGAAAGGATCAAAGAATTGTATTCCACTTAGAGAATGTTTCTACAACTTTGAGGGTCATATAGCATAAAAAATATTTTTTGGAGGGTTTGTGTGATTTCCCAGAAACACTATAATTGAAAGGAGCAAGAGAAATTCAGAGAGTCAAGAAAAATGTTTGAAAACAAGGAAAGAATAGTGGGGTTTGGGGGAGGAAGTATGCTTATGTGGTTTTAGCATTGTTACAAATTTGTCTTATGGATACTGTTTATATAGATAATAATTTTGATAACTTATTTTTTCCATACATGCTCCATTCAAGAACTATGTAAATGGGTAGGAGAGAAAAAAAGAAAAAGTCTTTGGGCAGAGGCAGCTTTTACCTGTATTTTTTTTTTTTTTCCTTCAAGCTGTGAGCACTCCTTAATTACAAGTTTAAAAAAAAAAAATTTAAGATTGGTAACATATGTTGTTGTCAGCATGTATTTAGCACCTGCAGAAATGAACATGAAAAATGTGACAGCACATAGGTGGAACACCCACTGCGTTGACTGTGAACACTGTCAACAAATTTTACTTTGTTAATTTTTTCTTATTAAAAAAAAAACCTAAGAAAAGAATTTAATAGTGCAGGTGTTCAGAACGTCACAGAAGATGATATAACGAAGGGGGAGGTTATAAACCTTTAGCATGAAAGCCAGGGTCTGGAGTTGTAGATCCTTAAGCTTTGCTTCTCACACACTTCCTTCTCGTTCCTTTAAAAAAAGATTTCTCTCTACTTCTTGGTCTTGGCAGTCTCAGTTGTCATGGAAGGCCTCTCTCCTTGAAGTAAGGGTGAGAAGCAGTCAGGGCAGATCAGCTGACATATAGGATGAGACACCTTAAGCAGTCTTTTCTAGAGTATGGGAATTGAAGTGTTCTGTTTGCACTTGATTTTCTATTAATAAATTTGTAATAACTGTATATAAGAGGTCCCATATCAGCTACTTCCACAGCAGAGGTTTTTTGAGTATAGGTTCTGTCTTCTGAACTCTGAGGTCCCTCTTACTTAGAGCAGAGGCCATTTCGTTTAGCGATGGCATTCCTTACAATGCAGTGCTAGGCAAAGAGTAAGACCTTCCTGAATGATGCTATGCTACCTTCTGATCTTACTGGTTCCTTCACTATTGAAGGAGAACCTTGCGAGTTACTTTCTGTGATCTCCCTTCATTGATGATTTCATTTCCAAATTCTGTAAACTAATTTACTCGACAGGAATGGGTAATGCTTTTCCTTTGAAGAGTCATTTCCTCCCCACAATGAATTTGCCCAGACTGAAAATAAATCACTGATAGGGGTGTTCATTTTTATTTTGAAAATTTTGAACTTCTCAAGTTTTCAGAGTACCCACAGGATCTTTCCCATTCTTTCATCCCCTCATTCAACACTTCGGTGTTGGCCTAGCTATGATCAGTCCTTTATTCTGGTAGTTCATCAAAAGACATTTCATAAACCCAAAGTATTTCAGAGGCACAAAATAGAAGGATTTAGGTTAAGTTTGTTCGACCAGTTCTCAGGCCCAGCAAAGGCTCTTGACTCTGGCTGCGTGTGTGGGAAACATTTGCACTTCTCACAGCTGAGGGAAGACCCTGGAAATGATACGTTTTTTTACACCTCTTAGATGAGACTTGGGAGCTAGAAAGCACTTCACTCCCATCCCTCTGGGATGAAGAATCTGTTTGCAGTAATCACTGGCAGTGTTGACAGAGTGTTCAAAACCATCTGCTCAAGGGCAAGTGTTAACTCTATCAAATCCTAATATTTTAAGCACGCTGATCCCCAGGCCCAGGAGACCTCCTGACAGAGCTCTCCTTGGGCTATGTGTCAGCCTGCCATCAATTATTACCGCACCGTAGAAAGGCCTGATACCCCGCCAAAACTCAGTGAGGGAAGGCAGCAGCCGAGTCCCCTTCATTCAAGTCTTATTGGGAATCTGAGGCTTTCTGAGGCTTTTATACAAGAGCTTCTCTGTAATATATGCATACTTTTAGCCTTTAATTTATTTGTAAATGGTCTTTTGTGTTTTTTTAGGCCCCATCTTCAGTATGGATTTTATATAAATTCACGTAGGCTCTCTGTACAAATATAATTCTCTACAAATAAGCACACAGACAGGTTTAAATTAAAATCCTCTACCAAAATTACTTAATAAAATGTAAAATCCAGCTGGTTGATTTTTGCTGTATCACTTCACAACCCTTATTAGCAGCCATCAAGTTGTTTAAACTGGTCAGAATATTTACTTATTTAGTGTTTATATAGTTTGCCAGTACTACTGCACCTCAGAAAAATTATGTTTCAGAATTCAAAGTATAAAGAACATTTTTTTTTAAAAAGCATGTAGCAGTAAAAACATTACAAAGTCCAACGAGCTGAAAACATCGCCTTATCAAAAGGAAGTCAGTTCAAAATTTCAGGGACATATCTGAGCCATTTTCCCCCAGTAAGGACCTCACTGGAAAGCAAATGCACTGGCGTGAACTGTCTGTGAGAACATCTTCCTCGTCAGAGACATTTCAGTAAAGCTGATATTATTTGCCATAATAGCTCAGAAGCATTAGGGGAAATGCTAAGAATAAACAACACTGAGAGAAAGTTCTCAGCCACAAACCTTCAAAAGCTCAAATATGATATTTTTATTTTTAAATTTTATGTATTTTGAGAATTTCATCCCATGCCACTTACCAGATCAGTGCATTGTAGATAATAAATAATATGTGTTGAATAAATAGGCATAGGTTTTGCTGTACTAGAGCACTAATATTACCTGGATTTATGTTCCAGATATAAAGGAGAGTAATTGGGAGAATTCTGTGGTTATGATCACTACCACCGATGCCACCTGTATAACATGTGGTGTGTGCTATTACATGCCAAGTACTTTAAGCACATTATCTCATTACCTAACTAGATCAACAGTATTAAGTAGGACATATTATTATTATTAGCCACATTTCTTTCTGAGACTTAGAGAGCTAAGTGGATTGGCCAAGATCATGCAATTAGTAAGTAGTAAGGTCCATATTAGAACCTGGGCAGTTCCAAAGCTCATCTTCTCAACATAACACTGAACTGTCTCTAAAAGAAAAATACTTAGTGTCTATGAGATTCTTAGACGCCAAAAAGCATAGATAGGACTTCATATTTTCCTGTACACTCCTGTTGAATGCCATCCACTCATTATTGGTCTGACACTATTGAAGGCCAGAGGATATGTGGAGATTGGCCTCAGAGCATAGAACAGAAGTTTTTTACTTTTATAGTTGCGTATCCTATTGAAAGTCTGAAGAAAGTTATGAAATATCATTCCCAGAAAAATGTACAAGTGCATAATTTTGCATGCATTTGGCAGTGTTTTCTTTTTGGGGGGTTGGTGTATGGGATGTGGGGTAGCTTTTGACTGTGAACTTGTAGGAGAGGCTGCCATGTAATTAAATAGAGTAAAACTTAGTAGACATTAACAAAAATTCTAGAATAGTGCAAAGAGAAGGTTTGGTAACTACTTGGAGAAGTCAGGGAAATGAATCTTACTAGAGTTCTATGCATTAAACAATTAGACTAAAATCTATCTGTAGAGTCTCACCTAGCACCTAAGAGTTCTATATTTTAGTTGCTTCATCTAGAGATAGCCTTCAAGATTTCTCATTTGACAGTTTCTGGAGGTGATGTAGTTCCATATTTCTATTATTTTGTATTTATTTCTGCCATCCAGAGAACACTGTGCATTGCTCTCAGCCTTCAGTGGTTTGCTGTAGGTCTCATTTTAACTGACCATGGGTCTTTGTCTTTGAGTGTGTGTGTATTTGAGAGAGAGCTAGAGACAGAGACTTGGTGGATGTATAAATAAACAAATTACAAATTTACTCATAGTTAGTCCTGGTAAATAGAAGCTCTTAGATCATCTGGGCCTCTTGGATCAGTTGCTTAAGGTTCTGAGCTTCAGTTTCCTCAGCTAAACAAGAATACTTAGTTTTCAGGGTTATTGTAAACATTAAGATAATATGAAAAAAGAATCAGTACTTTATCTGGCACTTCATTTTGAATGTTCAGTGAATATTAATTCCCTTCTCTTTTCTCCTCTTCTCATCTTGGGTTTTTTGTTTGCTATTTGTAAAAGCAAACAATGTTAGTAAGCTTGGTTCACAGGGAAGGAAAGGTAACATAATGGCATATACACATAAAACTCTTTGGAGAAAGGTTCCTTGAAAATTAACTTTTGCTTATGTTTGATTATTGTGCCTTTTGTGATTGCTTGAGATAAGGCTACAAAAAATCCTATAATTAAAATAATACGTGGGAATGATAGTTGCCATTTGAAGATTTTTAGAGGGGTGATTTTTCCTTTTGCCTGTATCTTGAGGGCTAACCTTTGGAGTTCTTCTGAAACATGTAGAGCTCTGCTCAGGCGCTCTCCCCCTGAGTATGCTACCATTTATTCTTTCAAATGCCTGTGTTGGGGCAGAATGCAGCACTATCCCAGGTGCTGAAGAGACTGTCAGAAATTAGAAGAGCCATAGATTCAAGACTAGGTGATTATGAGCAATAATTTTTTATGTATTTGTGTGTACAGGTAACAGTTGTTCTCAAGGGTGTCCGATACCTCTGACAATGGAATTTGGGAATGATATACAAAAGCACTCTCTAAAATTCCAACTTTAAAAATTAAAGTAGATAATAAGCATAAAGCACATGTTGTTGTTCAGTTGCCCCATCGTGTCCAACGCTTTGTGACCCCATGGATTGCAGCATGCCAAGCCTCCCTGTCCCTGCTAATTGACAGTAAATAAAGCCCTGTATTGATGTAAATGACTATTTTTACCTCAATTTCTAGGGTAATCCCCAGTAATAAAATGAAATCTTTATAAGGTGTGTGTTTTTTGCTTATTTACATTACTAGTAAAGAAGTTTAATATGTTCTATAAACAGTGACTTCCAAAAGTGCAGACAGAGCATTCAACTCACAGATGGCTGTTTTTTTTGTTTTTTGGGTTTTGTTTTGTTTTGTTTGAAAGGTCTTCTGAAGAATGTTAATTTGTTATTTACTCTCATTTACAAGATGTGTTCTAATCTCTCTACTGCCCAGGATTTAAGTTCTTTTTTAGAATCTTGACTCTTGGTCATTTGGATTTTCCTGAATGACAGGAAGCGTGAGGTAGGGTTCACCTGTGGAAGGTGAGAAGGGGAGAGTGAGTCCCTGTTACCACTTAGAGAGAATAACAGTAGTGGGCATCCCCTTTTTTCATAGTTAAGGCCTAATATATATGAATGGCTTTACCCTTTGGGAAATGAGGATGCAATAGAAGAATTGCCAGCATGGATATGTGTCTTGGGTGAGCCTTGATCACAGAGGCCATGAAGGTTCAAAGGGGCAAATGGAAGATGGAAGTGTGTAGTAATTTTTTCTGTAGGCTGAAATGGAAAGGGGGAAATTACCTACGTCCCTGTTGGAAGTAAGTGTCTTCCTAACTCTCTGTGGGTATTTAGGGAGTCTCACAAGCTGTGAGTGTCTCTGAGTGCATCTTGTCTCCTGCTTTTGCCTCGCTGAGCCCCTTCCCTCTGTGGATCCATTCTTCTAACTGCTTCTGTAAACTCTCCCCTGTGGCATCTAATTCCCCACGGCTGCTCAAATGTGATTCCCCCGAGCCTCCCTTCCTCTCCAGCTGCATCTGTTCACCTCCCCTGCTGATCGATCCACTTCTTTAGCTCAGGGACAGTGAGAGGAAATGATTCCAGCAGCTAAACAGCTTTTATGCAGAGAGAATATTTAAATATTCTCAGTTCGCATGATTCCCTTCACCTCATGCTATGATCAGAGGTTAATGGAGACATTTGGGGCTTCTCTCTGATGGTATAGACAGGAAAACTTTCTGAAATGAAGGCTAAGGTCTTGTCAACACCTTCCCTCAATTTCCCCCCAAATACATTTATTTATTTAAGAGAGCAACTGTACCTTTCCTTGTCAAAGTCCTTTTTAGATAGTAGACCATTCTCCATATCCTAACTCTGGGTAGGATGCCAGCCAAATCAGAAGCTGTTATTAATTTTTATTGTTTCTGGTGGTTGGAATTAAACAGTGAATTTTGAATTCTAAATGTTTATATCACTAAAAATTATCTTTTGCTATATAAAGTGTATTGTTATGGTGATACTTAGATTTTTTTCCTTTTTTTGAAATAAGTTTATTTTTGCAAATTTGAGCTGTGAGACACTGTACAAAGTAACTAACTTTCCAGGTAGGCTTGTCCTAAGTATTAAATATACCGATAACCTAGCACAGTGCCTGACCCATAATGCCTAATAAATATTAATTTATAAATATGTATTAGGAGCTTTGTGCTTCCCTGGTGGCTCAGATGGTAAAGAATCTGCCTGCAACGCAGGAGACCTGAGTTCGATCCCTAGGTCAGGCAGATCCCCTGGAGAAGGGAATGGCAACCCATCCAGTATTCTTGCCTGGAGAATCCTATGGACAGAGGAGCCTGGCAGGCTATAGTCCATGGGGTTGCAGAGAGTTGGACATGACTGAGTGACTAAGCATACATATATATATGTGTGTGTATGATATATATTCTTTATACATTTGTCCAATGTTTGTTTATCTTTTCATTAATTTTTTTTGGCTGCTCTCTGTCTTCATTGCTGCTTTCTCTAGTTGCAACAAGTCAGGGGCTACTCTCTAGTTGCTACATGTGGGTCTCTCATTGTGGTGGCTTCTCTTGGTGTGACGCATAGACTCTAGGGTATACGGGCTCAGTAGTTTTGGCTTCAAAGTTCTAGAGCATGGGCTCGGTAGTTGTGGCTTAGTTGCCCCGTGACATGTGGGATCTTCCAGGGATCAAACCTGCCTTGGCAGGCAGAGTCTTAAACCACTGGACCACCAGGGAAGTCCCATACATGTTTATCTTTTAATTGATTGCATAGTGTCTCCTTATGTTGTAGTATCAGCTTTGTTTTCTATTTCCTTATTCTTGAAAATTTATTTTATTTCCAGTTTTCTTTATCTCCCTCTCTCTCCTTTCCTTGTTCTCTTCCTTCTATTCTCCCTTGTGATGTATAAATTTCCTTCTACAGCTTTTCTTTCTACAAGCCTTCTTCCTTTATTTTTTACTTTGTTTTGCTATTCCAAGAGATATTGAGAAGAACGCCCCCTATATTTTATCCTTTTGGAGTCTTCACTTATATAATATCCCCAAATAAAATTCCTAGATCAAGAATCTGAACAATGCTTGTCTAGACTGGAGTTGAGCCACATTCTCACAGTAATGTACACTCTTATATATGCCAGATTCTTCACAGTCCTGCCAGCATTGGGTTTTCTTATTTTTTCATTTATTTTTGTGTATTTGATGTTTCTAATGGGACTTTCAAAAGTGTTTTTGTTCTATTAGCAGTTATAATCTTTCCATTTGAAATTTTCTTATCTGTAAACTATCTTTTTGTACTTCTTATCCTGTGAAATCTGGGTAATGATATAATATATGCCTTTCAAAGTAGTATGTATTTTGAGTAGTAACCCAACCAGAAATATTGAGTGACTATTTTGTGCTAAGTGTTGTTCAAGGAACAATAGGGAACTAGAGATATAATGGTAAAGACATGGTCTCTGACTTTCAAGAGGTTTGAGAAATTCATCTAGTGAAAGGTGACAAGTATGTAAACAGAGTGCATCATAGTGTAATAGATATTTTGTGATGGAAATATGTCTAGGGTTCGGTGGCATCACATAGGAAATGGGATGATTAATCAAACCAGGGGATAAAGAAAGTTTTTATCATCGAGGATCATAAAAGAAACCTTCACCAGTTACATCTGTCATTTTTTTCTTTCCGATTCTGTTGGATCTGTGCTTTTGATTGCTTAACAAAGCAACGCCTTTGCTTCTATTTCCCTGGTAATACCACAACGTTTATGAGTCCATGGTAATACGTGTATACAACACAGCATCAGGTTTATTTAATATAATGTATCATTTAATATGATGCACATTTTAGGGTGTCAGGTGAAAATAGAATGCGATTAATGCTGAAAGAGACACATTCACTCTTGCATTGTTTATTTATTTGAAGGCCCAAGTAGTGATCTTGCACACTAGTGCTGTTTGGGGTTAATCCTTTCATGCCTACACACCATGGGACTCTAATATATTCCTACCAGGAAGTGCATGGGAGAGTGTCTTAGGGAATATAGTGACCTCTGAAATGTTTCCCTCCAAACTTCCTACTCCTGAGGACTCAAACAACTGCAGAAACTTTGACCTTTCTGGAATATCTTACAGAAAGATCTTCAGAAAGATCTTCCACTCTTTCTAAATGATAGTGGTGCAAGAAGGTCCGGATTCTAGGGAACAGAGTTTATCTAGTTTTGTCTTCTGCTAGCTTTAACAGATCATTTTTTGGGTGGACCTATCATAGCTACTCAAGAACTACTTCCATGCTTGGTCGACTGGTTGGGTTTAACAATTTTTAAGAAGAGCCACATGAAAATGTCCACTTTTTTCTCTTTTGGAGACCCAGCCTCACTTTCCAGATTTTTATTTCTCTTCCCCCTGTACTACTTGCTTTTCTCAAATGTGATTATGTTAGTCCATGAGCTGCTTGATGGCAGGAGTTCTGTTCAGTCTTCTTTGAATCCCATACACATAGCACCAGTGTTGGTTCATGGTGGGCCCTTAATAGTGCTTACCATATGAAGCATGCTCATCTTGTCTTTGCAGTTACCCTAAATGTTGCTCTTCTTTTTCTTCAGTTTAGTTCATTCACTCAGTCGTGTCTGACTCTTTGTGACCCCATGGACTGCAGCACACCAGGCTTTGCTATCCATCACCAACTCCCAGAGCTTGCTCAAACTCATGCCCATTGAGTTGATGATGCCATCCAACCATCTCATCCTCTGTCACCCCCTTCTTCTCCTGCCTTCAATTTTTCCCAGCATCAGGGTCTTTTCCAATGAGTTGGCTCTTCTCATCAGGTGGCCGAAGTATTGGAGCTTCAGTTCCAATGAATATTTAGGGTTGATTTCCTTTAGGACTGACTGGTTTGATCTCCTTGCAGTCCAAGGGACTCTCAAGAGTCTTCTGAAACACCACAGTTCAAAAGCATAAATTCTTTGACACTCATCCTTCTTTATGTTCAAACTCTCACATTTATACATGACTACTGGTAAACTTATTTTTCTTAGTGTCCAGTAATAATATGACATCTTTATGTGCCCAGATTTCCAACTCATGACCAGATTTCATGTGAGAGAATTGCTTTGACTCCAGGAGTTTGTATATCCACTAGAGGGCACTGTTTTGTCAGAGGCTTTCTTTGATACCTAGATAGATACCTTAACTTCATGGTCCATCCCAGCTTCAAGTTCTTTTTACATTTGTTAATAAATGACACTGAACTTCCTATCACAACTACACTTGTAAAAATAGAATAATTATAGTATATCATGACCAAAGATAGTTGTAACAAGTTAGATATAAGCTAATATTACTAATTGATATGGCAAATATGTATTTAACAACAGAAGGACATATACTGAATAAGAATGCTCATATACATTAAGGACATTTCTCTGTTCTTGCTTATTATTTTTTAGATTTTCTTCTAACCAAAACTAGAAGGGCAAGTGAAGTTTTAATTGTCTCAAATTTCACTTTTGCATGTCCCAACTATAAGCGTTATGCTATGACTGGAGAAATTCTAAGCTAAATACTTTATATCTGAATTCCAAAAGTAACTCCCAAGGAAATTTGTTTTAAATAGAATGGCGCTATCAAGTCTGCTGCTACTTTTTAAAGCTATAAAATCTACATTTTCTGAAGGTTTTTTTTCCCTTTCCATCAGTTCTAATCCCACAGAACTATCTTTAGGCAGAATCAAATGAGTTTCCTAGTCTTTAATGTCAAACAGTTCAAGTTTGCAAATATTGTCAGCTTACATGTGAATCAACACAGGGGATACGTGAGAAGACAAAGCTGCTTGCACTGTCAGTGAGCTTCCAAACACATCATTAACCCAGTGGTGACTCGTGAGGCCCCACTGGAGCTGTCTAAGGAAGCTGCAAAAGAAGGAGAAGCTAATAGGGAAGGTATCTATCCCAAGTTTAAAATCTTAACTGGGAATCATGTCATAGAATGGAAGGAGCTAGTGGGGCCCAGTACTCTATCAAATATAAAGGGATAGACCTGTAAATAAGAACTCTTAGAGACTTCTCGCAAGAATTTGTCTGTTAGTAAACTCTATTTAAATTATGCTTAAAGGCTTAAGTCTTAGTTGCTCAATCGTGTCTGACTCTTTGCCACACCAGGGACAGTAGCCCACAAGGCTCCTCTGTCCATGGAATTCTCCAGGCAAGAACACTAGAATGGTGGCTATTTCCTTCTCCATGGGATCTTCACAACCCAAGGATTGAACCCAGGACTCCTGCTTTGCAGGCAGATTCTTTACCATCTGAACCACCAGTGAAGCCCTGAAGACTTGAAGAAAAGTGGGACTTTTTTGTGTGTGCCAGGCCGCAAAGCCATTTGTCAAGTGTTTAATTCAACTTACTCTGATTAAAAATGTAGGCTTAAAGATTTGTTGATTTTGTGACAAACTATTGCTGTTAATTGTCTTGATTGGTTTTATTTTTTCTTCTCCAGACAACAGGATCATATATCTGTAACTGTGGTTGGGGGAACAGGAGAACAAATACAATTTTTGAAAAGAAACATGTATTTAAGCTATCCAGATGTTATAAAACCATATATATAGGAACCATACATATTTTTCCTGAGAGAAAAATTTGAAAGACATAGAAAAGGAGAAACATGAAGTTCCTCTCTCTCAGAGTTTGCATCTAAAAGAAATGGATGATAGTTTTTTTTTTCTTTCATTAACTTTGAAATCTAGCTTCCTACTCAGTAATCCTAACATTTAGATGTTTGTAAATGATACCATTTCCCTTAATTATTATACTTCTTTTCTGGAAGGCTTTATAACTTTTCGTAAGAGGAGAAACCATTTCTCCCCACCTATTTGATGTCGCAGATTATTTATGGAGCCAACATGTTGACACAATATAAACTGTAAAAAATGAGACCTAATAAGGTTAATTGTCATCTGAACCTTCCTCTGTAGGCTGCAATCTGTAGGCTTTGATTGTTTCTCTGGGGGAAACTCTGCCCAGATGGTGAAATCTTCAAGGCCCTGACCCACAAGAGGCCTGCAGAGATGGAGAACAAGGTGCTTCTCCACAGACTAATTAATTTACTAGTATAGCACCTGTTCCAGAATAGATAGGGCTGGAAGGGAAAGCAGTCCCTGGGCACAGTGGCAAGCTCGTGGGTAAATGGATTTCAGCTGATTATATTAAGCTGATGCTTTGATCATCTAAAGGCGTTAAAATGGAAATATGTTTTTTTCTGGCTGTTGGCCTCTGTGAGTGTGGTTTATGTTATTATTATGATAAATGTTGGGAGTAGAAAAGGCTGTTTTAGATTTCAGCACTTTCAATGTGGAAAGTGCGCCATATATTTGTCTATTTCTTTTTCCAGTTTTAGAAATGTGTGTTGTCATAAAGCTGTACCTTTTAAACAATTCTGCTTTCTTGTTTCCATTTTATTCCAGCCAAATTACTAGCTGGAAATCAAACACCAGCACAGATTCCTTTTAGCTAGAACATTTTATTATGTACTCACACCTTTAATTCAATGTGTATAATTAGGCTTTAATCAGCAGAACACTATTTGTGAAAAAATATCAGACACTTCTTTAAAGAAAATTCTGGTAAAGTCATGCTATTAAGCTTTGGTGACTAGTTACTGGCATGAATAAATCCTTGAGTAAACAAGGCTTGTAGTAAATGGATTTACAATGTGAGTCTTTCTGCACTCAATTTCACTTTATTGCCTCTTTGATTCCCAAAAGGATTAGAGGTAATTTTTTCAGTCCTTTAGATGCCATGAAACTGTTTCCCTTTCCAAATTAACACTGTGATCTTCCATGTAATGTGTTTGGCAAACACTAGGAATTTATAAGACCATTAGTCTGATGTTGCATAGTAATAGAGATACAAACATGATGTCTTAGATGTCATGGCCTTATAGTGGCCAGCTTTCACCAAGGTTTTGAAAGTTTAGTTTTTTGAAAATAGAAAAATAATTATTGGTCATATGGAAGACAGCTTAAAGAAGGCTCATGAGTTGGTTAGCTAAATGACTTGAACTATTTCTATTACCATTATGTGTTAAATTCTGACGTTGCAATGGCGAAGTGACGACAACTAAACTTATCTTCTTTTAGGAAGATATCACA